>NC_137870.1:3866796-3926796 GCF_963924005.1 Protomyctophum bolini | reverse complement strand
TGTGTGTGTGTGTGTGTGTGTGTGTGTGTGTGTGTGTGTGTGTGTGTGTGTGTGTGTGTGTGTGTGTAGTCCACTCTGTTGGTGCTCCTAGTAAATAAATGACCAGCTTCGTGGTTAGAGTGTCCGCCCTGAGACGGGGAGGTCGGGGGTTCAACTATTAAAAAAAATAATTATAAAATGGGACCCAATGCCTCCCTGCTTGGCACTCCTCAGCATCAAGGTTTGGATTGGGGGTATTATAGTCTCCGTGACATACTATAGCCGCATGTCCAGGGGTTGTACTTGTACTACGTCATGGGGCATGTACGTACTTGTATATCAAGCAGAAACTACAGAAACTAGATGGGCTCCTATGTAGCAGAGTGGCTCAGAGCCTCGACTGCCTGATGGCCTCAGAAGTCTAATATCTTCCCCCCCGGTCCAGAGGGATATCACCTTTGGTCTAGTGGTTAAAGATGTTGGACTTTCACGCGGGAGCGGAGGCCCGGGTTCGAATCCCGGGCGTTACACCTTATATATGCTGCCCTATACAAAGCCAATGTTGGGTCGAAAAGGGTTTCAACTGGTCAGTCAAATGACATAATCGACAAAGAAGTGATATTACACTAATTGTAAACATGCTCTTGACTTGAGGTAATTGTTTATCCCCCAAAATCACGAAGGCTTAATTTGATCATTAGGATGCACTAAATACAGTAGGTATAGTGTGTCCAAAAAACATAGTTGCTGCACGTTGGCTTTGTATGGGCAACATGGCCGCGCGCTTCGAAGGCTAGACTTTCTTATGCGTATGCAGTCCGCAGTCTGACGGTAGTAAATAAATTATTGTGTGCTAATGATTAAATTCTTCCTCGTTTAATGTGTAACATTTTACTGTGATGGCATTTTTCACCTTTGGGAAAAAAAGAGAGAAAAAAAACATAATGCATGAAAACATGGTTAATGGTTGATGGTGTTTGCAGGTCGACGCTGTCGCTGCAGTGCAGAGCAGCAGAAGCCCAGGTATGTTTTATTGCATTTTTCTTTTTTTTTGTACAAACAGACAATACAACAGGATAATACATCAGACAATACAATTACTTAAAAATTAAAGGTAAAAATTAGGTATATGGTGATGTAAAACAAACGGTGCCAACACAGACATTAAACGCCATTAACAATAAAGAGTCAATATGACGTAATAATGAGGCACATTATGACGTACATTTTCCCTTCGTTGTCGATGGCGTTTACAAAACAAACATTGAACTAAAGACAAACATTAAACCTGTGGACGATGGCTGTAGCCTGGATCCAGTCCCCATGATTCACAATAGGGATTCATCATTTCCAAAAATACAGTTACAGGAGTTTTCACTACATGGTGTTTGTGATATGAAATGTAAGTTCACCCTAATCACAGTAAACATCATGTCTTCAGTCACTTCAGTTGGCTGGAGTAGATTGTGATGAAATCCTATATGTATTGAATCATTTTGAATAGAGAATCGTTTTGAATCTGGGGGGAAAAAAATACTTTTGAATTTTGAATCGAATCGTGACCCCAAGAATCGGAATCGGAAACGAATTGTGGGACACCCTTAAAGATACACAGCCCTAACTCACAACCATGCGCTGCACTTACTTTAGTATCGTCTCAACATATTCCCTGTGATTCATGGGTTCCTGGAAAGCAGGCTATTTAAGATGGCTGAGGATACAATAATTAAGAGCCTATACTTAGTTACTAGACATCGTTTGGTCGACATGGTGACAACCTGTTTTGTTGTGTCACCTCAGGGTTCCAGGAGATGACGAGGCTCAGCAAGAGAATCTGATTGTCTCCAAGGGTGAGTAAACACGTCTTAACAAATCCCACCCCCCACCCCCCCAACGTCTGTCTCACCCACTGCCTCCATATGTCAATAAACATAGAAGTCGTGACAGGGATTTATTCTGTTTGTTTGTATTTTGCACGTGACAAAGAAGAGAGAGGGAGAGAGAGAGAGAGACATGGTTTGGATATCATGTAATAGAAGTCGTGACAGGGATTTATTCTGTTTGTTTGTATTTTAACAGATCGAAACGTTGTCAGCATTTAAATAAAGAACGTCTTACCTTTACCTGTGGTGTGCGGGCTCCATCCTATCTACATGATGTTTCTGTCTGTTAACTTTTTTTCATTGTTACTGTATATTGCTTGTTGTTCATTGTTGTTGGGATGTTTGTTGTGGTCTCTAGTGTGCGCAGAGAGTTGTTGTCTCTGTGTGCGCAATGTTGACTTTTGTTTTGTTGTATGTACTGTATGCTTTGGCAATAATGTAGAACATATTTATCATGAGAGAGAGAGAGAGAGAGGCCTCACACACCGTCTGCGAACGCCGCGCGTCAAAACAGCCGCCTCCGTTATTTTCAATGAACCTATATATCGCACACCGGCGGCGTCCGACGCGCGTTCACGCCTCGCCTGACGCTCCGATACGCCACCGTTCTATTTTCCAGGCGTTGCCGCGTGGCAACGCCTGTGCCGTGTCGCTGCGCACCCGGTGTGTGTTGGGCTAGAGAAAGAGAGAGAGAGAGAGAGAGAGAGACACTGAATATGAAACAAATCCCTTGATCTCTTCCAGCTGCAGCGGCTGCCAAAGAAACGAACGCAGAGACCTGAACGCCTCTCGAGTCTGGACTCTGGACTGCCTCCTGAAAATTACCCTCGATTCTTATTTGCTGTAAAAAAAAAACACGACCGGATGATGATGATAATCACTATAACGTTAAATCAATTATTTATCATGATTAATTGGCTATAATATATATATATATATGACAGGGTATATATAAAGGGGCCGGGACGGTGGTGGTGGTGGTGTGGGGGTTAAGTTATACGATGAGGTGTAACGTGTACATAAACATTGTGACCATAATGCTACTACAGGTTGTTGTTTCTGCGCTTGTGTTGTTGTGACCGTCGTGCTAGCTTAATGTCTACCAGTGCTGTCGTTGCCGCCGTCCAGTTTTTTAATGTGCCTTTTCTGCTAACGGGTCTCTTTCTCCCCAGGAGGCTATACTTTAAAACCCATTTAGGCCACAAATGTCTTGTGTTTTCTGAAAACCCCCCCCCCCCCCCATCTGAAAATATATGTTGTTCCAGGGACCTCCCCAGAAGTGAAGCAAAGATTTGAGTTAAAATGTTCACTCGGTAATAATATATATATTCAAAGATTTGAGGCACATTTTCACCATTTTTGAAAGAAATAGCAGACCTACAAGTTCATAGCGCGGCACTCGGTGCCGCGCTATGAGCTTGTAGATCTGCTATTTTTCTATAGCTAAAGCATAACATAATGCTTGTCAACAAGGAACAATTCTGGGGAATTGTGTTATCGTTAATGCTATACGTTTTGTATTACTATTGTCTGGTTTTTTAGTATTTGTTATGTTCATTAAGGATGTACACATAAGTAATATGAATAAGTATCCTGTATCGTAGGTCAGTGTGTGTGTGTGTGTGTGCGTGTGCGCGCGCATTCACATGTTTGTGTTTACATGTTAACTGTGATGGGCCTTCTACAGTTTAAACTGTATGACAATTAATCTCAACTGCCATGCAGTGTTGATTTCGTCGACTAAAACTATGATATTCGTCGACGAAAATGAAACAAAAACTAAATAAATAGTAAGCTATGATGACTATGACTACTGACAATTTCGTCAAGAGATAAAAAATAAAATGTTAGGGAGGGACTATAGTGGAGAAGAGATCCAGTAGAACTACGAAGTCATTTTACACTCTGTTGCATGCTGAAAATAGCAGATCTAGAAGCTCACAACGCGCCGCACGTGAGCTTCTATAGATCTGCTATTTTCAGCCTGCAACCAAGTGTAAAAGCAGCCACCAAGGCTCACCGAAACACATTTTAGTCGACTAAACCAACTGTAGTAAAAACTGAATCAAAATGTGCTGTCAAAATCAACACTATATACTGCCATGGTTTACTGATGAGCACAGATGTCTGTATGTGCTCACCCTCCTCCCAGCTGTGTCACTGCCGCATCCTGGATGCCGATATGTGTAACTGCCTCTGTGTCAGTCAGCGCAGTATTTTTCAGTTATTTATTTAGGTAGGAACCAAAGTTCTCTAAGGTGGAACCCTAAGTTTTTAGATAGTTTTTAGGCCGCCGACCCGCCATCTGAAAATATGTTCCCTGGGGTATACCTCCCATAGAAGCAACGATTTGAGTTCAAAATGTTCGCTCTGAAATAATATATATTCAAAGATTTGAATATATAGGCTATATTCACTATAGAGGTCCAACAAATTACAAGTACTGTTTGTTTTCAATATATCATCTTTATAAATATTACTCAAAAAGCTGTTTTTATCCATGTGCATGAGTCTTTGTTGTGTAGCAGCAGACTGTGATTTTTGGTATAAGAAATAAAGGTTTTCTGAACACAAAGTGTAATATATGTGCTCGTTTATTTACCGTATAGATGACTCATAGTATAGGGCAGGCAGACAATTAATAAGACAGTGATGGAAAACGTGCATTTATGCTCTATATTGCTGTATTTTACTATTTTACTTGAGTATTTCCACAGCTCTGCATTCTAAAAGAAATGTCTTCTATCTAAATGAGTTTTCTGATAAACCTATGTCTTAATTAGGACCCCCAGAATTATCTGTATTTGGCTGCGGACCCCTATCTGAAAATATGTTGTTCCAGGGACCCCTCCCGCCCCCCCCCCCCCCCCCTCAGAAGCAAAGATTTGAGTTAAAAACGTTCGCTCTGAAATAATATATTTTCAAAGATTTGAGTTAAAAACGTTCACTCTGAAAGAATATATTTTCAAAGATTTGAGTTAAAAACGTTCACTCTGAAACAATATATTTTCAAAGATTTTAGTTAAAAACGTTCACTCTGAAAGAATATATATTCAAAGATTTGCGACACATTTTCAATATGTTTCAAACACAAAAAGCTCATAGTGTCACGATATCTCTGTCTGTGGTGTACTCTTATTGTGTAGTTGTGTCTGTGGTGTACTCTTATTGTGTAGTTGTGTTCCAAGTGTTTCTTGTCTGCTCCATTTGTTGTTGCCTGCCTTGTCTCACCAGTCTGCATTGTATTTCACCTGCTGTGTCCTGTAACCTGTTTAGTGTCAGCCAATCATGTGTTGATTGTAGTTATGTTGCACCTGTGTCTAGTTAGTCTTTGTGTCTATTTATACCTCCCAGTGTTCCCTTGTCAGATTATAGTTTGTTGTCACAGTGTCATGCCCTTGTATGTCCGGTCTAGTTGCCTGCCTGCCTGCTCTTGGTTCTGCATTTGGTCCACCACATCACACCGTGACACATAGAGCTTGTGGATCTGCTATTTTTCAATAGCTACACACTGCTTTAAAACACCAAAAGGGGTTCCCGTCCTGAATGGGTTAATACCTATACCTATCTAATATTGTGTTTTTTACTCCACTATTATTTTTGGATTATTTTATCCATCTGCAAGTTCACACAACGTGTTGCATTGTAAATGCATTGTGAGATGAATAGTTATTTTTTTTTCCTACACACATTTTGATCCATCTTGGAAACATTTGACCTCTACTTTTGGCACTTTACAGTAAGTGCAGTTTACCAATACCTTTGCGCTTTTATTCAGTGGACAGTTTTCTGAAAAACCCATTTCACGTCAAGGACCCCCAGAATGATCTGTATGTGGCCGTGGACCCCCATGTGAAAATATGTAGTTCCAGTCTCCCCCAGAAGCAAATATTTGAGTTAAAAACGTTCACTCTGAAAGAATATATTATATATTCAAAGATTTGCACCACATTTTCACGACTTTTCAAAAATAGCAGACCTATACAAGTCGAGTGGCATGCTACTATGAGCTTGTAGATCTGCTGTTTTTCAATAGCTAAAGTATAACACCAGGTTCCCGCCATGAATGAGTTAACGTCAAATGTTGAATGCAGGACTTTTTACTTCTAACAATGTGTTTCTACATTGTGGTATTGCTACTTTTATTTAAAGACATCTGAGTATACTTCTTTCTTCTAAAGGCCTGCATGCGGAATCCAATTCCACAAGACAATTAACACAGTTTCAAAACTCCCACAGCCACAGTTTCAAAACCAAATCTGCCAAGTTTAAAATTCAATCAATGACAAGCCAAGGTTGTCTACTACATGCATGCTGCCATGCCTATAATAATGGCTGCAAATCCTTCATAGAATACAATACGGTAGTATAATATTCACCCTGTTCCAATGACTCCAAAGGTCATAACATCTAACGCTTTTTATTGGACATCAAAGTCCAGACTTTATGAGCCCCTCGGCGTTACCTGGAAAGTGCGGAAGGGAGTCAGAAAGGGGAAGGGCCGCTGGACTCCAATGTCACAGTAAGTATACACAGTGGAATCCTCAGTGTTGATTTAACACTGAGGGTGTTGGAAATGTAACCAAAATGGACCCGTAAAAGCTGGGTCCATTCAGTTACATTTGCGCACACTCAAGAGTTTTGATTGATTGAAACCTTTATTTATTCTCGAAAGAGAAATTGAGGTTCTCCCTCATTTTCAATGCTGACGAGATTACATACAGTATGAAACAATTTAAGACATGCAGGTATAAAACACAAAACAAATCTTCATGTAAGGCATAGAGACATATTATACAGACAGTGAGACAAGTTAAAAACAGTTGCATATTGAGGTAGGGAGGTTCAAAAGCAGGTTATTAAATTGACCGTAAGATATTGGGGTATTAATTTTCAGTGTTTGCTGTAAAGTGTTCCATGTGGTCGGGGGGGCATCGAAGCAAAAAGCTGACTTTCCTAGTTCAGATTGTACGGATGGATGGGGCCTCTAGTTTAAACCATTCTCTATAGTTTAAGCCATTCAGTTACAAAGGCATACATTGTCACGGAGAATTTGACTGTGTATAGATGTGTGTGTGTGTGTGTGTGTGTGTGTGTGTGTGTGTGTGTGTGTGTGTGTGTGTGTGTGTGTGTGTGTGTGTGTGTGTGTGTGTGTTAGGGGGTGTGTCTGTCAGGCAAAGGCGTCAGTCTGCTCTGCACCTGCCTAGTGTCACCGACGAGACCAGACACACAAAACACCCACCCTGACCTGGCAGAACGGGAGCGGAGCCAGAAGAGGTGAGTTCTGCATTATTGACTCTCTCTAATACACACACACAGCTTCTTAAAAATCCATGCATTCATCGTGCTTCAGCAGTTTCACTACTTGTTGCTGCATGATTTGAGCGCTCACTTATAGAGTAGGTGTAGTCAGTGGGTCGCACTCTTCAGAATCAATTGTTTTATATATATCAGCGGTTCCCAAAGTGGGGTCCGGGTGGGGAACCCTATAGGGGTCCTTGAGAGAGTTCCAGGGGGTCTCCCCCACAGCTAAATGATAATTAGGAACCAATTGGACCCTTATGGGTCTGTAACTCAGAGAGTGTACTTAAATGGAATGGAACCAAATGGACACTCATGTCACAGGTCCATTTGGTTCCATATAGTGTACACTCTCATTGTTAGAATTAACATTGATTTTACAATAATATACATTGGAGTCCCAGAGATAGAAATGCCATTCAATGGGGGGGACCCGTGGACTATAATTCAGGTCAAACCTGCAGGTCCTTGAAATTAAACGGGTTGAGAAACACTGCTGGAGGCTAATTATGAGTGTCAATTTGGTGTGCAAATGTGTGCGATTTGTCAATATTTTGTCAAGACATGTCAACAGTTTTCGAGAGCGTGTAGAAATTGGCTGTCTTCGAACAGCCTAAAACAGAATTTAATAGGCTATACTAAAAAGTGTTTAGAGTGTTCCTCATTTCTCTGGGGACCCCCCTGGAACCCCCTCAACAATAAATCCCTCAATTCGAGAACCACTGCATCAGCAAGGAGCTGCTTATGATCAACTAAATCCTTTATATTGAACTGAAACTGATTTCTATTAGCTGTTCCACTAATCATGTATACGAAAATACAACACACAGGAACGCGCCTGCTAATCCCACCTTCAAAACAGTGGTCAAGGTCAAAAGTCAAACTTTCCAGGTTGAGACACCGAGGTTGGTATTTTTGCCTCATGGGACCCAAACTAAGTGAGAATAGCAGATCTACAAGTGCACAACGCTGTGCTGCTCGTTAGCTAATTTCACTACTTCTTAATAATTCATATTTTCTATTCATGACATTTCTTAGATTCGTTTGTTTGTTCATTTGCTTTAAAATGTATACAATTATTTTCCTTTTTAAATTAAAAACAATATATATTTATTTTGAATGAATATATATATATTTTTAAATGTAGGTTGGGGAGTGGGTTGGTCCCACAAACAGAATCCCACAATCAGAACAAAATGATGGTTTTGCATGCCGGGTCATTGTTAACCCATTCTGACCGGGCACCCATTTTGGTGTTGGCATCATGTTATGCTTTAGCTATTGAAAAATAGCAGATCTACAAGCTCATATCGCGCCACCGAGTGGCGCGATACGAGCTTGTAGGTCTGCTATTTTTGAAAAATTCGAAGAACGACTGACATTTTTAGAATCTGATCTCAGGTCAGAATGGGTTAATCAGACCAGTGTGTGTCCCGTGGAAACCTCGTATGAATCTGATCTCAGGTCAGAATGGGTTAAGACCTTATCCAAGGACAGATTATCTTCCTTTTTAACATTGGCTTCGGGATATGGTTGAAGAAAGGTTAATAAATAATTAGAATAACCTCAATGAGTAACTTTTTTCCTCTTCGCTGGATATGTCTTTTTTATGGTCACTGGTGCGTTGCATATATGGACCAGACACACACACACACACACATACACTGACGACGGGAACAGAATAGGTATGCACGCAACAAAATGGAGGTGCATGCATGGGGAATTTCATCATTTTGCTACAGTTCATGTCGCGGTTAATGATTACGGTATAGAGCTGGAGATTTATACGTAGATGGACAGAACCGTTTGCGAGCGCGCTTGTGTGTGTGTGTGTGTGTGTGTGTGTGTGTGTGTGTGTGTGAGTGTGAGTGTGTGTGTGTGTGAGAGAGAGAAAGAAAGAAAGAGGCAATCAATATCAGTATCACACTCTCTTAACCCATTCTGACCTGAGATCAGATTCATACGAGGTTTCCACTGGACACACACTGGTCTGATTAACCCATTCTGACCTGAGATCAGATTCTATAAAAATGTCAGTCGTTCTTCGATTTTTCAAAAAATAGCAGACCTACAAGCTCATAGCGCGCCACTCGGTGGCGCGCTATGAGCTTGTAGATCTGCTATTTTTCAATAGCTAAAGCATAACATGATGCCAACACCAAAAGGGGTTCCCGTTCAGAATGGGTTAAAGGTCAAAGTAATCATTGTGTATTGTGTTGTAATAAAGGCTACAGTTAGAAAACCTCTGAAGCGAGACACAGGGGACATATTAATATGTATAGGGTTTCCTATAGTCTCTCAACCACGACTCATCAAAACCCCAAGAATCCAATTACACCTCAATCTCCCACTTTATTAAAATAGAGAGATTACCGAAACCTAAGCCGCATAAGTCGGCCCTGTAAGTAAACATATACTTTACCAAAGGAGCACATTTTTTTAAATGGATCGACGGCTGTGTTTGTTTTTTGGCAGCAAGAATTCAGATTTTGGTTTTAGTCGTGGTTCTTTTGAATGGTTTTCGCTTAATTTTGGTCACGTTTTTAGTCGCCTGGAATGTTTTAGCGCTGGTCTAGTTGTAGTCGACTAAATATCATACGATTTTAGTGGACTAAATCTACAGTTGATTTAGTCGACTAAAATGTATTTTGGCGGTGCCTTGATGCCGTCTTAATGGCTCATTTTATTTTATATTTTGTGAGCTTGTAGATCTGCTATTTTCAGTGTAAAATGACTTAAACTGGATCTCTTCCAGTTTAAGTCATTTTATCCACTAGTCCCTTCCTGACATTTTAGTCTAGTTTTTATTTGTTGATGAAATTGTCAATACATTTTAGTCTTAGTTTTAGTCATCATAGCTTGGTTTTTATTTAGTTTTCATTTAGTTTTCGTCAGTGAAAAAAGGTAGTCGACTCTACACAAATTTTTCGTCATAGTTTTAGTCGACGAAAACAACACTCATCGACAGCTGCTGTTATTAATGGCCATCTTGTGTCTGTTTTTCATTCCCCCTCAGTCGTGTCATCTGAAGTCACAGACGGTGCTTAAAACAGGCCAGCCAACATGTCTTCTGCAGGCGGTAAGTCAGCAACCTCCTGGATTTCTACAAAATATCTTGACCCATTTTGGGCAGGGAACCCTTTTTATTATGTTTCGAGCATCATGTCATGCTTTATAGCTATTGAAAAATAGCAGATCTACAAGCTCATAGCGCAGCACCACCAAGTGCCGCGCTACGAGCATTAGGTCTGCTATGTTTGAAAAATCGTGAAAATGTAGTGCAAAGCTCTGAAAATATTCATTCAGAGTGAACGTTTTTAACTCAAATTCGTTCTCAGGTCGAAATGGGTTAAGAGAATGAAGTAGTTATTGATCGATTATTGAATAGTTATTGGGTATTAGTCAGAAATGCAAACAGCATGTGGTACAGTATAGGTTGGACATTTGAACTGAAAGGATAATACAAAAGGTCCTGGGGACTTTCCATTGCGGTCCTATGTAGTATGTAGGCCTATATATACTGTATTCAATTCATCAGCATAGCACTCGCAATGAACACAATAATACATCAACAAATACAAACACTATATGTACAAAAGAGATGGGACATTAATAATTTATATTGACCTCCTCTTTAGGTGTTGTTTTTCTCAGGCCAATTTAGGAAGAAACCAGTGTTACGCATTTAATATGGATGGTACGTGTCAGGGCATTCCACATCTTGGTGCCAGCTATAGGGCAATGGGCACTTTCCTGTGTTTGTTCTAAATGTGGGTGTTGCTCCTCCGGGTCATGGTCGCTCCCTCCAGTGGTGTGGCTGTGTGTGGGTGTCTCACTTTGGAGAAGTGGTTAGACATAATGCTGGTATTGAGACTTGAGAGCACTGAGGGTAATGTGACTGTCTCTTTGACTATCTACTGTATATACCCAGAGTAATATAGTAAGAGAGTGACGACACTGGCCTTGACTTTGTAACAATGGAATGCGGAAGTGCTCATTCTATCTCAATGGGATAGTTCCAATGTTTGGAACTATAGCCCCATATAGGCACCCCAGAGCCATCCCAAACTAAATGAGTACCGGTAGTTCACCCAAAAAAAAAGGACTTATTTGTTTTCTATCAATTATACAACCCATTAAGCTCTGAATTCATGGCGATTCTTTTCGAAAATAAGTCATTTTGAGTTATTGAGTTACATATGAACTGCTCCTTTTAAAGCAGAGAAGTATAGTCATTATCAGTTTGTTTTGGGGAATCTGAAGCTTAGTTTTTAGTGACATTTCGTGACATTTCGTGACAACGCTGGACGTTGTAACACAACGTACATGCACCATGCAGTGTAGCTTGGCACTGCTTTCTGAGAAGTTGAGAACCCCTGATTTATCAATAACTCGGACTGTCGGCGAGATAAAGGCTAAAAGATCAGGAGATTGTTATTGCATATTAAGGCTTATGGGATTTTCTCTAAATCCACACAGGTCGGAATGACACCGATCATCATGTTGTCACACACCTGGCCCAAGATGTTTGCAAACTTCCCGAAAATAGCATCCTTCCTCAGAGAAACATGAGCACACTACGATATTAGTTCTTATTGTGTTATTTAAGCATATTTTTCATGCATTTCACAAATATAGATTATATACGTATATTATACATTTTTGTCTGAACATTTTCACATGGACCTCCTGTTTCTGTATAGCGTGAGGCAGCTTGATGTACAAGTACACCCCCTGGACATGACGCTAGTATGTCGCAGGGACTTACCCCCAATCCAACCCTTGATGCTGAGTGTCAAGCAGGGAGGCATTGGGTCCCATGTTTACAGTCTTTGGTATGACCCGGCCGGGGATTGAACCCCAACCTCCCGGTCTCAGGGCGGACACTCTAACCAGCTGCTACAGTAGTGGATATGCCTTCTTGCAAATAACCTAAAACTAAATAATTGTTACCTTGTGCGTCTCTCCTCAGCTCCAGTCCCTGACCCAGACGCAGACTTTGTGTACGGTACGTGACCACAACTATTACAAATATAAATGTTTGAATGGAGTAGCTATAGGGTAACTTTCAGCCATGTTGACACAGAGAATATTGTAGAAAATTCACGTACTGTGAAAATAGATTTTGAGATACATAATACAAACAGGTAGACAAAAGACTATGAATGAGGTATGGTGCACACGCACACAGAGAGAGCATGATTACAGCCTTTATTGTATCGTGAGTCTGAGCCAGGATTTCAATAATAGATGACTGTCACAAGGCAGATCACGCAAGGATGAAAACAGCGATGGGATGGGAAAAAAACAAGGAAAGAAAGAGAGTGAGACAGTCAACTTGTAAAGTGAATTTCATTGATTTATTTGATTTGCATAACGGTTTTACATAATTTCTGCATTTCTTTCCATGGGGAAGCTTGAGAGTTATTAGTCAAATGTGTCTCGTTACATACATATGAATTTAAGTGTACAGCAAGACAACATGGAAGAGAGAGAGAGAGAGAGGGGGGGGGGGGGGGTAGTAATTCATAATTATGACTGACAATGCATATGACTTGACTTCTTTCTGTAACTTGCAGACTATCACACACTGCGTATTGGAGGTCTGACCTTCGCTGGCATCATAGTGGTCCTGTCAGTATTCCTTCTGGCTGGTGAGTGTGTGTGTGTGTGTGTGTGTGTGTGTGTGTGTGTGTGTGTGTGTGTGTGTGTGTGTGTGTGTGTGTGTGTGTGTGTGTGTGTGTGTGTGTGTGTGTGTGTGTGTGTGTGTGTGTGTGTGTGTGTGTGTGTGTGTGTGTGTGTGTGTGTGTGTGTGTGTGTGTGTGTGTGTGTGTGTGTGTGTGTGTGTGTGTGTGTGTGTGTGTGTGTGTGTGTGTGTGTGTGTGTGTGTGTGTGTGTGTGTGTGTGTGTGTGTGTGTGTGTGTGTGTGTGTGTGTGTGTGTGTGTGTGTGTGTGTGTGTGTGTGTGTGTGTGTGTGTGTGTGTGTGTGTGTGTGTGTGTGTGTGTGTGTGTGTGTGTGTGTGTGTGTGTGTGTGTGTGTGTGTGTGTGTGTGTGTGTGTGTGTGTGTGTGTGTGTGTGTGTGTGTGTGTGTGTGTGTGTGTGTGTGTGTGTGTGTGTGTGTGTGTGTGTGTGTGTGTGTGTGTGTGCTCGTGTGCTCGTGTGCTCGTGTGTGCGTGTGAGGAGCGTCATTTGCCTCCATTCAGCAATAGGCCTATATACTTTTCAAAGTGCAAGTTTGTATAGGAAGAGGATATAGGAATTAAAAGGTATTATACAGTATTATGCGTGCACGTGCATGTGTACTTTGACGTACCAAGGTGTCGCTCTGTGAAACTGTGTGTGTGTGTGTGTGTGTAAGCACACTTACGGACATATCAACCATCATCACTCTCATTGTTGAACTAGTTATTTGTGTTCAGGGTTACCTTGCTGAGCGAATGGTGAATATAGCACTGATATGTGGGCTGCTGCAGGTGTTCTCACTAATCACCGATTGTCTCATTTTCCTCCAAAGGCAACAAGATCATGAGCTGTGGTAAAAAAAGCAAGGTAAAGCAACATGAGTGATTCTCAACCTTTATCATTTCAAGGACCCCCAGAGTTGTACTACTACTAATGCTGACTGTTTGTCAGTTCTTCTTTATGCCTGATGGGTTCTGAGGTTCTGACGACCGAAACGTTGCTCAATAAAATCTAAACTCAAGTGAAGACAGTGTGCGGGATTCCTTTCCTCTATATAAGGACCCCCAGTTTGAAATGCGTTATTATTAGCCTCACTCTCATCCCATGGACACAGTGGGGGCTGTAGGCCGTTCCTGAGAGTGTACATTTTTTTTGTAGGCCTACACCCAAACGGAATCCCTTAAGGGTTCGTTTAGGTCATTTGGGTCCAACGTTGAGAACCAGTGGTCTACATTAATTATAACTAAACTGGGAACTATAGTTAAACTATTGGGAAATAATGTGGATGTAGCTATATAGAGCGGAGCCCAAGACGACCTACAGTATATGGGCCTTGAATTTGTGGTGTGCCTGCCTGTAGGTTTTTATAAATCAATACTTTACTGACATCTGCTGGCCAATACGCGACATTGCGTCAGTATAGTATGTGTCGAAAATGAATTTTTAAAACCGGGACATTTGCAGATCTGGAGCAGGCATCCATATGGGCCAGCTCCAGACTAGACTGTATATGTATAACCAGTGGTTATACATATACAGTCTCGTGTAATGTATAAATGTGGTTATTAACCACATTTATACATTAAGTGGTTTTGTGAATTTAGCATTAATTATAGGACTACACTCTGGTGTTGTTTTTAATGAATTAACATAAACATTTACATTTTATTTGTGTTTCCATTTGTTTTTCTTTCAGCCAAGACCAGCTGAAGAGGACTTCTAATTTTATTTGTGTAAACATGCAATTGTTTTGTATTGATAAAGTGTAGACTACTGGCCAACAGCTATACGTCTCTATTGCTTTATTTCCCTGCTAAAAAAGAAAAAGAAAAGAAAAACTGTAACAAAAAAAACATCTTATATGATTGTTGCTGGTTTTAGCTGGTCTTAAACTGGACTTAAGTTTGTTTAGCTGGTTAAAGGACCACTTCACCACTTTTCAACCTATCTTCATATAATAGGTCCTCACTAATAATCATGATAAAATGGTACAATCTTTTTCTGTGGGCAGAAACTGTCTCCCAGTGACATCATCGATGGGGAATACAAGCTAAAAAAAAACTGCAGGCTTTCTAGCCCTGAAAAGTTGCAATGCAAAAATGGAAGCCATCGTTCTCACGATAATGAAAATCTAAATATTTTTGTAAAAAAATCTTGTTTAAAAAAAAAAATCTGCCTGATGATGATGTCACTGGAAGACGGTTTCTAAACTGCCCACAGCCCTCCTATGAGACACAGACTGAGTAGAAAACAATTGTGTCATTTTTTCATGATTATTAGTGAGGACCTATTATATGAAGATGGGTCTGTTGGCTGGCTGGAACGAGCAATAAACCCAAGCTGCACCAGGTGTGCTAGAACTATAAAGTATATTGATGTCGTAGGAAATGTTTAACTAATGTTTAACCGAGTGTCAGGCTACTAAAGTACGAATCAGGCCTAAATTAATACAAATCCATTTAAATATTCACAAGCCAACAGCAGGGGCAAAGGTAGCCTACAGGGGGCGGCATTCCCCCCATGCTGCACCTAATGGCCCTTTGTTAAAGAACAAACTGATGCAGGTACAGAGCTTTATTTATTTTAGTTTGAAAAGAATTGTGTGAAGAAATGTATTTCTTGTCCTGGTAATGGTATGCGTATTGAAAGAAAATGAAACTTTCATTTCATTTCAAACATACAGGGTGATACATATTGGTTCAATGGTATTGAAAGAAAATGAAACTTTCATTTCATTTCAAACATACTGGGTGATACATATTGGTTCAATGGTATTGAAAGAAAATGAAACTTTCATTTAATTTCAAACATACAGGGTGATACATATTGGTTCAATGGTATGGAAAGAAAATTTTACTTTCATTTCATTTCAAACATACTGGGTGATACATATTGGTTCAGATGTGGTTGAACATTTATCCCTAAAATGTAGAAAATGTTTGGTTTTGTAAGTTGAATATGGTCATTCAAATTCTATTGACAATGTTTGATCTTAGGGGGAGCTGTGGGGGGGAAAGCATGTTGGCAATAGTTCCAGGAAGTGAGGTACCAGGAACAATTATAAAAGTGCAGGAAGTGATCGAGTTGCCAGGGGTAAAGAGATTCAGGGGTTCCATTTTAGGTATTAAAAGAGTGTTTGGTGGTGATTTGGGAAAGAGACTCTTCTAAGGCCAATACTATAAACCATGCAGACATTGATAAACCACAGAGTAGTGGGTCTGGAGATCTGGAAGAAGAAAGGTTTGGTCAAGGAACATTTCTGTTGAGGGTGAGGCTTTGGCTGTCTGAACCTTGAATCCCTTCACAGGACAAAGGGGACCCTGCTGCTGTGGCCTCCTGACTTGAGGGTTGGGTGAGGAATATTCTTTTTTCCCCCTTTTTGGGCAATGCATTGCCTTTTTATTTGATGACTTTATGGATTAACTTACTTACCTACTTACTTTTTTGGAAAATAGAAGATCTACAATCTTTGGTTTGGTGGGGATAGAGCGGCATTACGACGCACCGCCTTTCCGACCATTGATCGGAATGGCAGGGGTCTTTTTCCGTCTGTCTTCTTAAGATTTTAGTCTAGTTTGTATTTGTTGACAAAATTATCGGTATATTTAGTCTTAGTTTTAGTAATAATTCATATTTTCAACGAGAGCCCTGCGTTTTTTCGCACACACAGTGAAGTGGAGGGGCTACAACGCAAGCATATTTATGCGGGCGTGCGTAAATATCACACGACATGCGGAAATTGCTCTTCACTTATAGCTATCTATTTTCAGGTAGATTGTTTTATTTTACTCAGTCAGCCATATCACTATACTCATTTTTTTTCATGAAAAAGGTCATAGCTGGGTAATCTATTTTCAGGCAAATTGTGTGTATTGTATTTTATTTTACTCAGCCATAACAATTTATTTTCTGTTAACCAACTTGCTGGCTGGCAGGCAGGCAGACAGCTACTCATAGACAGGCAGACAGACCGATTGGAGAATTGGACAGGCAGGCAGTCAGACAGACAGACAGACAGCTACTCATAGACAGGCAGACAGACAGCTACTCATGGAGAATTGGACAGGCAGGCAGACAGCTACTCATGGACAATTGGACAGGCAGGAAGGCAGACAGCTACTCATAGACAGACAGACAGCTACTCATGGACAATTGGACAGGCAGGAAGGCAGACAGCTACTCATAGACAGGCAGACAGACAGCTACTCATGGACAATTAGGCAGGCAGGCAGACAGCTACTCATAGACAGACAAACAGCTACTCATGGACAATTGGACAGGCAGGAAGGCAGACAGCTACTCATAGACAGGCAGACAGACAGCCACTCATGGACAATTAGGCAGGCAGGCAGACAGACAGCTACTCATAGACAGGCAGACAGACAGCCACTCATGGACAATTAGGCAGGCAGGCAGACAGCTACTCAGACAGGCAGACAGACAGCTACTCATGGACAATTGGACAGGCAGGCAGGCAGACAGACAGCTACTCATAGACAGGCAGGCAGACAGCTACTCATAGACAGGCAGACAGTAAGACAGCTACTCATTGACAGACAGACAAATAACTACTCATGGACAGACAGACAGACAGGCAGGCAGGCAGGCAGGCAAAGAGCTACTCATGTTATGTTATTATGTTATTATAACAGCTACTCATGTTATGTGCAATAATTTGTGCAGTTATGGAAACAGCTCTTTGTGTTTATGCAAGAAAATGTAACACATTTATTTATTTACATATTGTGTGCATGCACATTGTACTTTGCTACATTTTGCGATGATGAATGAAAAGAAACAAAAAGAAAAGAGAAACGTGAACAAACAGAGAATAAAATACAAACATTTACCAAATAGACATTGGTATAATATAGCCTATATTATAAAATAGACAAATAGACATTGGTATAATATAGCCTATATTATAAAATAGACAAATAGACATTGGTATAATATAGCCTATATTATAAAATAGACAAATAGACATTGGTATAATATAGCCTATATTATAAAATAGACAAATAGACATTGGTATAATATAGCCTATATTATAAAATAGACAAATAGACATTGGTATAATATAGCCTATATTATAAAATAGACAAATAGACATTGGTATAATATAGCCTATATTATAAAATAGACAAATAGACATTGGTATAATATAGCCTATATTATAAAATAGACAAATAGACATTGGTATAATATAGCCTATATTATAAAATAGACAAATAGACATTGGTATAATATAGCCTATATTATAAAATAGACAAATAGACATTGGTATAATATAGCCTATATTATAAAATAGACAAATAGACATTGGTATAATATAGCCTATATTATAAAATAGACAAATAGACATTGGTATAATATAGCCTATATTATAAAATAGACAAATAGACATTGGTATAATATAGCCTATATTATAAAATAGACAAATAGACATTGGTATAATATAGCCTATATTATAAAATAGACAAATAGACATTGGTATAATATAGCCTATATTATAAAATAGACAAATAGACATTGGTATAATACAGCCTATATTATAAAATAGACAAATAGACATTGGTATAATACAGCCTATTGTGGCATGTCGCTAGGCAACACGCCGCCAGGTAAGCATGGGACCCGAGAGAGCCAGTGGGAAGCGGGCGGAGTGCAGCTGAGAAGGCCCCGCCTACCACTCGGCCAGCTGGTAGACGGCCGCTACGTCCCCGCCTACATATTGTCTCAAGTTCACGCGTACCAATCAAGACCACCTGCGGAGCCAGACAGACAGACAATATGTAGGCGAGGCTGCCTCTGCCCTCACTTCTCACATGACACTCGGAGAGACGGGCCATGCACTGGCGGTAAGCGACTCACACACACACACACACACACGCAACCAGCATTAGGTATGTGAAGACAAGACAAGCAGTGCACTAACCGAACCCTCTCTGTTACAGGCAACACGCTCCCGACGTTAACACAGACTAACTCCGCTGGCGAGGTTGAGGCGGGGAAGGGAATACCCCCGCCAGTGTGCCTCGGCCAGGAGGAGCATTATCCCCGAAATCACACGTTCCCCGTGGGGACCTGGTTAGGGACAGAGCCGGCCAGCGCCACCCCTAGGGAAAGAGGGGAAAGCCTGGAGCTCCCACCAGTGACTCTTTTTGTTGTTTTGATCATACCTGATATTCTGATTACCGTTTCAAGCCCAACCCCACGGGTCTGTTTATACAAATAAAGACGCCTGTAGGCGAGATTCTGTAATAATCTGTACCACTGAGTGTCTCGGTTCTGTTCAGTTCACACAAGTGGTGGAGAATAGTGGGCTTTTTACGAACTGAACCGCACCGACCTCTCTGGGACAGATGGATAGGGACCCAGCGATCGAAGCGCTCCTCCAGAGCCAAAACAATTTACAAGCCTCTGTCCATGAGTTAGTGCGCCACTTCCATAGGGAGGCTAACGTTGCGCGCAACCCAGCCGAAGTACTCACTAAACTCACGCCAGAAGATGACATCGAGACGTATATTGACTTGTTTGAGCGCACCGCGGCTCGAGAGCGTTGGCCAGTGGTTGACTGGGCCAACATCCTGGCGCCGTTCCTCACCGGGGAACCACAACGGGCGTGGGGAGATTTGTCCCTCGCTGATTCCCGAGACTACCAACGGCTAAAAATCGCAATACTCGCTCGCCAGGGCCTCAGCTTACCGGCACGCGCACAGCGCTTCCACGACTGGACCTTCCATCTCTCCCAACCACCACGCGCGCAAATAGCGGCCCTGGGCCGTTTGACTCATAGCTGGCTAACGACAGCAGGCGACTTACCCCCCGTAGATAGAGTAATGATCGATAAGTGTATCAGAATGTTGCCGCCAGAGGCCCGACAGTATGTAGCCCAGGTCGCCCCCGGCTCGGTGGACGAGCTGGTGAACCTAGTAGAGAATTACACAGTGACCCTGGACGTCATGAGAGGTACCAGGAGCGAAGCAGCGAAACCCAAACAGGAAGAGCGCACAGGACGGGATAGGAGGGGACGCTCGCCGCCCCGACAGCGCACCAGCAAACAGGAGAAGAGCCCTCGGAACCAGGACCAGGCCCGCCGCTGCTACGTGTGCGGCCAGGCTGACCACCTGTCCTGGTCCTGCCCGGACCGCCACGGGGGCGATGTCCCGATGCCCTCTGCGAACAGCACCGACGCCGGCAGACGCTGCCTGCACACGGGCACCGACCGCCGCGGCCACACCAACCTCCCGGTGAGGATTAACGGCGTAGACACTGAGGCCCTCCTGGACTCGGGCAGCGCCGTGACGTTGGTACACGCCGACTATGCCGGGCCTGTGAGTGACGCCATCATGCCCGTCAGCTGTGTGCATGGAAACAAGCGCGACTACCCAGTATGCGAAATACATATACAAACCACCCGCGGCACCACACTGGTGTCAGCGGGCGTGGTACCGACCCTGCCAGTCCCCCTGCTGATTGGATACGACTGCCCCCTGTTCGAACGCCACTGGCGACCCGGCGGGGAGAGGCCACCAGGGAGGCGAGCAGGCGGCGGCCGCCGCCGCCGCCGAAGCAGACCACGGCCACCCCGCGGGACGCGACCCGCATGCCCAGCATTTGGAGCTCCGTCTGACGCCTCGGGAAGTGACAGCTCCCACAGCCCTGACGACCCAGGCACCGAAGGGGACGCCGGACCACCCTGCACCCCAGGAGCGGACCCCTTTGCGGAGTTCCCCAACGCAGACACCCCCTCCTCTCCGAGGGTAGGGGAATTCGCTACAGCACAGTGGAGCGACACCAACTTGGAGATGGCGCGGCAGCGCGTGGACGTCATCAACGGACAGAAGCAGAGCGGGGTGAGTGTACTTGGTTTCCCCTATTTTATGTGTAAAGCTGGGCTGTTATACCGGGTGGTTAGGGACAAGCGAGAAGAGGAAGTAGAGCAACTCCTAGTCCCAAAACAGTATGTCACTCGGGTGCTGTATCTTGCGCACACGCATCAGTTAGGCGCGCACCTCGCCGTGCAGAAAACCTATGAGCGTATACTGGCAAGATTTTACTGGCCGGGAGTTAAGAGGGCTGTTGAAGTCTTTTGCCAAAGTTGTCCTGAGTGCCAGAAGACGGCCCCGCGGCCCACATATAGAAATCCCCTAGTACCGCTGCCTATTATTGAAACTCCATTTGAGCGTCTAGCCATGGACATTGTGGGACCCCTCCCAAAATCCGCAAGAGGACACCGTTACATACTGGTGATATTAGATTATGCCACCCGGTACCCCGAGGCCATCCCGCTCCGCTCTGCCACGGCCAAAACAGTCGCACACGAGCTTTTAATGCTATTTAGTAGGGTCGGAATACCGGCGGAGATTCTTTCGGACCAGGGCACATGTTTCATGGCACGCATGCTAAACGTGCTGTACAAATGGCTAAAGATCAAGCGCATCCGCACCTCTATTTATCACCCCGAGACGGATGGCTTAGTAGAACGCTTTAACCAAACGTTGAAAAAAATGCTCAGGAAACTGGTCGATATAGACGGAAAAGATTGGGATCAGCTGATCCCCTATGTCCTCTTCTCTATTCGAGAGGTCCCCCAGGCGTCGACAGGTTTCTCCCCCTTTGAATTGGTGTATGGGAGGAGACCCCGGGGACTGTTGGACATAGCAAAGGAGACGTGGGAAACGCAGCCGTCCCCGCACAGAAGTGTGATAGAGCATGTTGACAGGCTACAGGAGAGAGCGCGCAAAATCTGGCCCATGGTGCGCGAACACATGGAACGCGCACAGCGGGATCAAGCGCGCATCTACAACCGGGGGGCGCGTGTGAGAGAGTTCAAGGTGGGCGAGCAGGTACTCGTACTCGTGCCAACCAGCGAGTGCAAGTTCCTTGCCAAGTGGCAGGGGCCATACGAGGTGGAGGCGCGCATCGGACCGGTCAACTACAGAGTGGGACAGCCAGGCAGGCGAAAGCCACATCAGATATACCACGTTAACATTCTTAAAAAGTGGCACCCGCCTAGCACTGTTCCCCCCCGTCCCTCTCTCACCACCTTCTCCCCGCCCCCACCTGTCCCCATAGGAGAAGACCTATCGCCGACGCAGCGGCAGGACGTGCAGGAGCTGCTTAGCCAGTGCGCGGATGTGTTTTCGGAACGGCCAGGACGCACGCATGTCATCGAACATGATATCGAAACCACCCCCGGTAAGGTGGTCCGTCAACGGCCGTACCGTATACCCGAGACGCGCCGCATAGCGATCAAGGACGAGGTAAAACAAATGCTCGAACTAGGCGTGATAGAGGAATCCTACAGCCCCTGGGCCAGTCCCATAGTACTAGTGCCCAAGCCAGATGGCTCATTGCGTTTTTGCAACGATTTTCGGAAGTTGAATGAAGTGTCAACTTTTGACGCGTATCCGATGGCCCGGGCGGACGAGTTGATTGAACGGCTAGGCCCCGCCCGGTTCGTCAGTACCCTAGACCTCACAAAAGGGTACTGGCAAGTCCCATTATCGGCACGGGCCAAGCCAAAAACTGCCTTCTCCACCCCGGAGGGCCTCTTTCAGTATACCGTCCTCCCGTTCGGTGTCCATGGAGCACCCGCCACGTTTCAGCGGCTAATGGACCGGGTCCTGAGACCCCACAGGGACTTTGCCGGAGCATATCTGGACGACATCGTAGTCCACAGCGCCACCTGGCGGGCACACCTACAACACCTAGAGGCAGTGCTCGGGGCGCTGCGTAAGGCCGGGCTGGTAGCCAACGCTAAAAAATGCCGCATCGGCCTGACGGAGACGGACTATCTAGGCTTCACGGTGGGACGAGGCTGTGTCAAGCCACAGCGGAAGAAGGTGGAAAGGCTGAGGGATTGGCCCCGACCGATCACCAAGAAGCAGGTGAAATCATTTATGGGGCTCATAGCCTACTACCAAAAATTTATTAAAGACTTTGCCACTCTTGCAGCGCCACTATATGACCTGACCAAGAAGAGCCTGCCCCACCACGTAGGTTGGACCCCCGAGGCGGAGGAGGCTTTCCACACACTGAAAGCGGCTATATGTGAGGAACCGGTACTCGTTGCCCCGAATTTCAGCCAACCGTTCGTCCTTCACACCGACGCCTCGGGAACGGGGGTAGGAGCCGTGCTCTCGCAGGTCATAGACGGAGAGGAACACCCGGTGACGTATGTCAGTCGAAAACTACTCAAGCACGAGCGCAACTATGCCACGGTGGAGAAGGAATGCCTCGCCATCAAATGGGCTATTCATCACCTGCGATACTACCTCTGGGGGAGGCAGTTCACCGTCATCACGGATCACGCCCCCTTGAAGTGGATGTCCCGCAACAAAGACAGGAATGACCGCGTCACCAGATGGTTCCTCGAGCTGCAGAACTATAAGTTCGACGTACAACACCGGCCCGGGAAGGACATAGCGCACGCAGACGCGCTCTCCCGGAGGTATGAAGAAGAGACTGAAGCTTCCGGAGCCACCGGCAAGCTTGGAGGGAGGATGTGTGGCATGTCGCTAGGCAACACGCCGCCAGGTAAGCATGGGACCCGAGAGAGCCAGTGGGAAGCGGGCGGAGTGCAGCTGAGAAGGCCCCGCCTACCACTCGGCCAGCTGGTAGACGGCCGCTACGTCCCCGCCTACATATTGTCTCAAGTTCACGCGTACCAATCAAGACCACCTGCGGAGCCAGACAGACAGACAATATGTAGGCGAGGCTGCCTCTGCCCTCACTTCTCACATGACACTCGGAGAGACGGGCCATGCACTGGCGGTAAGCGACTCACACACACACACACACACACGCAACCAGCATTAGGTATGTGAAGACAAGACAAGCAGTGCACTAACCGAACCCTCTCTGTTACAGGCAACACGCTCCCGACGTTAACACAGACTAACTCCGCTGGCGAGGTTGAGGCGGGGAAGGGAATACCCCCGCCAGTGTGCCTCGGCCAGGAGGAGCATTATCCCCGAAATCACACGTTCCCCGTGGGGACCTGGTTAGGGACAGAGCCGGCCAGCGCCACCCCTAGGGAAAGAGGGGAAAGCCTGGAGCTCCCACCAGTGACTCTTTTTGTTGTTTTGATCATACCTGATATTCTGATTACCGTTTCAAGCCCAACCCCACGGGTCTGTTTATACAAATAAAGACGCCTGTAGGCGAGATTCTGTAATAATCTGTACCACTGAGTGTCTCGGTTCTGTTCAGTTCCCACACTATATTATAAAATAGACAAATAGACATTGGTATAATATAGCCTATATTATAAAATAGACAAATAGACATTGGTATAATATAGCCTATATTATAAAATAGACAAATAGACATTGGTATAATATAGCCTATATTATAAAATAGACATTGGTATAATATAGCCTATATTATAAAATAGACAAATAGACATTGGTATAATATAGCCTATATTATAAAATAGACATTGGTATAATATAGCCTATATTATCAAATAGACAAATAGACATTGGTATAATATAGCCTATATTATAAAATAGACATTGGTATAATATAGCCTATATTATCAAATAGACAAATAGACATTGGTATAATATAGCCTATATTATAAAATAGACAAATAGACATTGGTATAATATAGCCTATATTATAAAATAGACAAATAGACATTGGTATAATATAGCCTATATTATAAAATAGACAAATAGACATTGGTATAATATAGCCTATATTATAAAATAGACAAATAGACATATATAATATAGCCTATATTATAAAATAGACAAATAGACATATATAATATAGCCTATATTAAAGGGACTCCCTGTTTCTGACCGGCGGTTGTTGTTTCTCCTCTAGTTGACCAATCACCAATCAACCAATCACAGACGGTGGCCTGTATACCTGACCAAGTCAACCACCAATCAGCATGGAGCTCTTTGTGTGGCAGCTGTCTTTATTGTCCAATTAAAAAAATCAATCAAGTCTATATGATTCCACCCCTTTCTTTATACAACTGTTGTATTGTATCTTGTAGCAGAAGTCATCATCGGACACGATGGACTACCTTAAGCAGTAAGCGCGCGCGTGCGTGTGTGTGTGTGTGTGTGTGTGCGTGTGTGTGTGTGTGTGAGTGTGAGTGTGAGTGTGAGAGAGAGAGAGAGAGAGAGAGAGAGAGAGAGAGAGAGTTTAAAGTGGTAAACATTTTTGGGAAACATTTTGGATGCCTGCACCAAACACTGCATGAACAACTTTGTATGTCAGTCGTTCTTCGATTTTTCAAAAAGAAAACACACCTACAAGCTCGTAGCGCACCACTCCCATGTTTCTATGTCAGTCGTTCTCAAACATTTTCATGTCAAGGACCCCCAAAACTATTATGTAATTGGCCGTCGACCCCCATCTGAAAATATGTTGTTCCACCAGGGACCTTCCAGAAGCAAAGATATCAGTTAAAAATGTTCCTTCTGAAAGAATATATTCAAAGATTTGCGTCACATTTTCACGATTTTTCAAAAATAGCAGACCTACAAGCTCGTAGCGAGCCACTCGGTGGCTCATTTTCTGCATTGTTGCTGGACAATGTTGTAGACACTGAACAATGATACTTTTTATTGCTAATACAGCCACTTCTCATCCAGAACTCACCTATACAGTCTACAGAATTCTCTATCACAGATATACTGCACTGCTTGCTGACGTTTTGTCGGACAAGAATAGCGTTGAAGAAGAGGATAATATCTTCTTTGCTATCACTGTCTGCGGCTATTCGGTCACCAAAAGGAACCAAAAAACATGGACATGGTAGGTTGACCACCGTAGTTCCAACAAAGCTCTGCACAGACCAACTCTGATGCCAACGCCACTGAACAATCCATCTCCCCCTCTGCCGTGCCCCGGCTTAACACATTTTGCGCGGGAACCCCTTTTGGTGTAAGCATTATGTTGTGCTTTAGCTATTGAAAAATAGCAGATCTACAAGCTCATAGCGCAGCACCGAGTGGCGCACTAGTGTTTTAAAATATATATTTTTATCCCACGATTTTGTAACCCATTTTTCACCCCTGTGTCAATCATCTAATGTGATCCTGGGCTCTACACACCCTCCACCAACCTAGTCCCCATATATGGGGGACAAGGGGAGAGCAACGGACTTGAACTCATGCTTCCTTCATGCCTGAGTGTCCAAGTTGCTCCTTTACACCTGACAGGGGGGAGTTTCCCTGGTTGGACGTAGCGCGTGGAAGGAACACGTTATTCCAACCAGTTCCTTTCCCCTCCATTTCAAGGCGCGCTAGTGTTTGACTTTTCTGTTTGGCTGAATGGGCTCTCTCTATGGGAAGTGTCACCTAGACGTATCACCTTGCTGGCAAGATGGCAGCCGTGTGAATATCACCAATAGTTGGCCTATGTCGAAACTAATAATCCTGTACCCCTCATCTGCACTTTAGTGTCTGGTTTGTGGTTGGTTCTAAACTAAAGCCTGTACCCCTCATCTGCACTTTAGTGTCTGGTTTGTGGTTGGTTCTAAACTAAAGCCTGTACCCCTCATATGCACTTTAGTGTCTGGTTTGTGGTTGGTTCGCTACTGAAAGGCATCGCATCAATTCAGAACAGGTCTGCTTAATGAGAGGACATGAGAAGATCTAGGACTTAGATTAAATTAAAATGTTCTTTATTACCGCCTGGACCTTTAAAAGGAGAGGCATCCCTCATCACAGAGAGAGAGAGAGAGAGAGAGGGAGAGAGAGAGAGAGAGAGAGAGAGAGAGATGCTTGCTGAGAAAATAGGGCCACCTGCCCAGACTGCATGTCTGTCTTATAATGTGAAGTTAAATTGGCATGATATGAGTCCCCCATCCCATCCCCTTTTCCAGAGAGTTGCATTTAAGGAGACAGACAGACAGACAGACAGACAGACAGACAGACAGACAGACAGACAGACAGACAGACAGACAGACAGATGTCGTGTGTGTGTGTGTGTGTGTGTGTGTGTGTGTGTGTGTGTGTGTGTGTGTGTGTGTGTGTGTGTGTGTGTGTGTGCGCGCGCGTGTGTGCGCGCGCGTGCGTGCGTCCGCGTCCATACATGCGTGCGTGCGTCTGACTAGTCTAGACATGAAACTTTGCCTACACATAATAGTAACTAACTGTACAAACCATAGCTTGTATCGGCTATAGGCCTAATAGTAACTAACTGTACAAACCATAGCTTGTATCGGCTATAGGCCTAATAGTAACTAACTGTACAAACCATAGCTTGTATCGGCTATAGGCCTAATAGCTATAGGCCTGACCAGAGCCTTATAGACAGAGTCAATGGGGACAACCAACTGGGCCGAGTCCTGGACCAGACTGCTATTTTCAAATAGCCCTTTGGTTAAAGGGCTAAAATAGCAGATCTACAAGCTCACAACAGCTTGTGAGCTTGTAGGATCTGCTATGTATTTAAAAAATCTGGGAAATTAGTGACAAATGTGGAATATATTTTAACAACTTGTGTGTGTGTGTGTGTGTGTGTGTGTGTGTGTGTGTGTGTGTGTGTGTGTGTGTGTGTGTGTGTGTGTGTGTGTGTGTGTGTGTGTGGTCCTCCAGACCATCATTGAACTAGGCTATAGGTGCAATCTATATGTGTTTATCTTCGGCAGTTTAGGACATGTACACAGTTTGGTTGTAAGAGGCTTCCAACAACTTGGGATGCCAAAAAAAGCAGCCAAACGGCTTGCGAAATTCTGTGCAATATCTTCCACTATCGGTAGCCGCCAAATATGGCGAAGACGCTGTTACCTGTACCCCTGAAGGGTGTGTGGGTACTTGTTCGGGATTTGCTGATTGCATTCTGTACGGCACCTTGTAAATATTTGTGTCTCTTATGGACATAAATAAATGATTAAAATGTGTGACACATCACACACTAGTGTTGCCAGATTGTGTTACTAGTTGTAACAAGCCAAAAATAAAGATACTATAGGGCCTATAGTATCTTTCTTTTTGGCTTGTTACAACTAGTTGCTTGTTTCTCTCACACAATCTGGCAACACTAGCCTACTATAAAGGTGAGTCTGTCGGAAACCAGAAGAAGGTTTGTTTTGAGGAAGGAAGGAGGAACTTGCACTGCTGACACAAACCTTATAACTCTAGACAAACTGCTTTGAATCTGTTTTTATAAACAATTAAACTAAATCAAACTGAGGAAGGAAAGAGGGAACTTGCACTGCAGAAAGACACGATTTAAAAAATCTGTTTTTATAAACACCAGCCAGCTTTTCCAACCAGAGGTAATTAATATTGCTTTTTATTCATTTTCACTTTTAGGCTACGTTGCTTTACTTTTTTATTGTTATTAAAAGTAGAGTAAGAGACTATCTTTGGTTCAAATAATTGTTAAAAAGCTCTATATTGTCACAGTAATGGAGGCGCAGCACTTGGTCATTATAGTCAGCCCATTAACTATGTCACTAATGTAGTTAGTAGAAAGCAGTATAAATGCACAGTATTATTGCTAGACTAATGTTAATATTATTAGTAGTAGCTGCAACAGCAGCAGTAGGCCTACAGCAGAGCTGAAGAGTTCTCATGATCCTCACGGGGGCCCCCGCCTCCCCGCAGCCCCGCCTGATTTACAGCTTCTATAGGCCAATGTCCAAGGTGAGGACTATATTATTGCGAACGCAATGAGCACTTACAAGTAAGACACGCAGACGCAGGAAGCGAACGCAGCTCGTACATATTTGGGTTTTTTTAAGATTTATTTTTAAGTTATTTTTTTAAGTTAAGTTATTTTTAAGTTAAGTTTTTAACTTAGCCATAACCATATAAGGAGTCCCCAAAGCAGCTATACGTCCAAATATGGAGTGTGTTGCATCAATCACAAACAAATCACTCAGCTCCATATATGGGCACAAAGGGGACACACAGACAGACAGACAGACATGATCTGCTAGGTCTCATATAAGTGCTCACTGCATTCGCAATCACTGCGTTCGCAATGAGACCTAGCAGATCATGTCTGTGTGTGTGTCCCCCCTTTGTGCCCATATATGGAGCTGAGTGATTTGTTTGTGATTGATGCAACACACTCCATATTTGGACGTATAGCTGCTTTGGGGACTCCTTCTATGGTTATGGCTAACTTAAAAATAACTTAACTTAAAAAAATAATAACTTAAAAATAAATCTTAAAAAACCCCAAATATGTACGAGCTGCGTTTGCTTCCCGCGTTATGAGAGAGAGAGAGAGAGAGAGAGAGAGAGAGTTTTGATTGATTGATTGAAATATTTATTAACAGTTTGTAGAATTACAGTACATTTCAAGCACAAACTCAATACAAAGACTGTTAACTGTGAGTGGACGACGCAATTAAACGTTACACTTGTTTACAACAGGGTCCACATTGTTCAATTCATCAAAACATTTAGAGACATACAAATAGACACTTCTATGTAGTTAAAGAACAGAACAGGAACAGAGAGAGAGAGAGAGAGAGAGAGAGAGAGAGAGAGAGAGATATGGAGGGAGAGAGAGAGAGAGAGATACGGACTTATGGAGGGAGGGGGAGAGAGAGAGAGAGAGGGAAAGTTTCGGTCACTTAGAGCCAGAGCTCCAAAATTGAAACGTTAATTATGAATTGAGTGTGCAAAACCATACCTATATTAGATTGTTATCACCATTAAACTTCCCCAATTGAGAAGACAATGATTTATTGTATTACAAATTTTACATTTTTAAATATGCAAATGAGGCATTATGTAGGAAAATATGCTAAATAATCAAAAATATGAAAAGGCTACTACTGTGGAAGGGTTATCATGTATTAATGTACTTGTATTGATCCTATAAACAATTTAATATAGGGTATAGTTTGCCCACCAATTTTGGAGCTCTGGCTCATGGACTAAAAACCAAAAAGAACTGAACCGGTTCCCACTGGGAACCAACCGGTGGAAAAGGGGTCTTTGTGGATTGCTGAATTCCTACAATGCCCATAATGCTTTGCTGCGCTGTTCCTCAGGGGAAGGGTGTGACTTTATCCTCCCATTTTCTACAAACAACACATACACATGGAAGTGACCCAGTGTTGCCATGTCTGCTTATTATAAGCAACTTTGGGCTTGTTTTTGTTGCTTGTAAATATTGGTGGTTCACTGGTTGATGTTTCTTTTTTTTGGCTTGTTTCTAATCTACATTTCTTCTTTGTTCAACAGCTGTGCCTCATCCAGAGAAGACCATGGCTTCCTCTCACGGAGATCCTCTACAGGTTGGTTTACTGGCAAATAGCAGCTCAAAATAAGGTTCTTTAATACAATTAATTTGCATATTGAAATTAATACTACCTGCTACTCATCCTATAGGGCTCTGTGGACATATTGGTGGACAACAAGATGAAACTGATCAAGTGGCTCAGATCAGATCTCCTCATTCTACAGCATGCTCAGTGTGAGGGAATTATTGATACAAGAATTTATAATAACCTGATGGATATAGAACAGCGAGAAAAGGCTTGTATTAAACTTATTGATACAGTGATTAGTAGAGGAGAGGGAACTTCATCTCAGTTCCTTACACTTCTCAAAGATCCAGAGATTCTCGTCACGTATCCACAACTGAAGGAATGGAATCCTTCTGCTGCGCTGCCAGGTAAGAATGTAAAGAAAAGGCGCTTAATTGTATTTGTTGTGCCAGGTGGATGTAACGTCTACTTTGTTTGACTGCATAATTCATTGAAAGCATAGCATAGCATAATGTCTAATGTAACACACACACACACACACACACACACACACACACACACACACACACACACACACACACACACACACACACACACACACACACACACGGACCCAATATGATGATGTGTCTCCACTCTGACCAATCACTGTCTCACATCTCAGCTTTAGAAGAGAAGGCAAGACGAGAGAGAGCCGCCAAACTGAGAGGTAAGTTGTGTGCGTGTGTGTGCGTGCGTGCGTGCGTGCGTGCCTCACAGTTAGACAAAGATATTTATTATAGTTGTGTTCACTAACACTACTTCTAGAAGGACATACTTAGCTTAGGATTCCTAACTGTTTAGTAGAAGGATTAATTGGCAGCAATCATAGAGAGAGCCTCTGAGAATAAATGCAGTCCTGTACACTGTGTTTATAGCCTCCATTTACAACTACTAATACCATCTGTACACTGTGTTTATAGCCTCCATTTACTACTACTAATACCATCTGTACATTGTGTTTATATCCTCCATTTACTCCTACTAATACCATCATACCAGAGAGGGGTATGTTCTCTCTGGGCAAAGCTGTTAAAGATGGAATGTGCTTTGTTCACTACAGCTCTGTTGGAGAAAACATCAGAGTATGAAGACCAGCTTCAACGCAACATGAGCAGTACATATCTGGGTGTAAGGTTGGGTACAATGCTCATGGTCGTGTTCGAAAATATCTTCATCTGGCTCTACAATGTAGACATAAAAAACACAGACATCCACAGCCACCATGAGGTCAGACAGATGGAGACGAAGAAGGCAGGAGAGGGAACCCTAATCCAACTCATTGAAATGTTCAAAGACCGTTCTGGACTAATCATAAGAACAGTGCTGACCGTTGGCTGTGCAGGAATTGGCAAAACTTTCCTCGTGCACAAATTTCTGTTTGACTGGGCCAAGAAATGTTTCCCCCAAGATCCACACCTCGTGTTCCCGCTCCAGTTCCGCCAGTTAAATCTGCTCAAGGGGAAAACGTTTCGTTTGGCACAGCTAATTCACCACTGCATCACGGAAACCAGATTTATTGAGGAAGACGTTCTTAATGACATCTTTAACGAATTGCAGAAGTCAGTAGACTACAAGGAGAGCCCCTTCAAAGTCATGATTGTTATGGATGGATTTGATGAAAGTTTCGAAAAGTTCGATTTCGAAACAGATTTCGGACCCATGAACTTGGTGGATTCGTACCCAGTGGAACATCTGCTTGTAAACCTCATCAAGGGAGAGCTGCTCCCCTCTGCTCACATCTGGATAACCTCACGACCTGCAGCATCCGATCAGATCCCTAAGGCGTTTGTTAGCAGGATGACAGAAGTACGAGGGTTCATCAGAGATGACCAGAAGCAGGAGTTCTTCACGAAGAACATCGGTGATGAGAACCAGGCCAGCTCAATCTTCTCACACATCCAGAAATCAAAGATCCTCCACACCATGTGTGAAATCCCAGTCTTCTGTTGGTTCCTTGCTAGAATTGTGCAGAACGCGGGGATGACAAAGCTGCCCAAAACCCTGGTTGAGCTGTTCTGCCACTTCCTGATAGGCGAGACACTGCGGGAGAAGATGAAGAATTCACTAGGCAAGGCAGACAAAAAGAAGCTCCTAAAGGATGCAGGAGACCTCCTTCTGATGCTGGGAAATCTGGCGTTTGACCAACTGGACAAAGGACGAATCATCTTCTATGAGAAAGACCTGAAAGCGTGTGGTCTTGATGTGTTCAAGGACTTGCTGATCTCAGACTTTTGCACAACCTTCTTCAAAGAAGACGAAAAGTTCTTCGAACAAACGGTCTACTGCTTCGTTCATCTGAGCCTCCAGGAGTTTCTGGCTGCAGTCTACCTGTTCCACTGTTTCACTCAGAAGAACAAGAGTCTATGGTTCCACCATTTCACTCAGAAGACCCGGAGGAACAGGAAGGTCCTGAAGGCATTCCTGGGAACCAGCCGTGTCAGTTCCTTGAAGGACTTCCTGGAGGCTGCAATGAAGAAAGCCCTGAAGAGTGAGAACGGCCACCTGGACCTCTTTGTCCGCTTCCTTCATGGTCTCTCACTGCAGTCCAACCAGAGTCTTTTAGGAGGCCTGCTGGGTCAGACAGAGAACAGTCCAGAGGAGATCCAGAGAGCCATCAACAACCTGAAGGAGATGAATGGTGACTTATCTCCTGACAGATGTATCAACATCTTCCACTGTCTGATGGAGATGAACGACCCGTCAGTAAGTCAGGGGATCCAACAGTACCTGGAGTCACAGAGCAGATCATGGAAGAAACTCACTGAGACCCAGTGTTCAGCTCTGGCCTCCATGCTGCTGATGTCGGAGGAGGTTCTGGAGGAGTTGGACCTGGACAAATACAACACAGACAAGGCGGGGCGACTGAGACTGATCCCAGCTGTGAGGAACTGCACAACAGCCAGGTTAGTAGTCCTGTGAACAACAACATGACTGAGCACCATTCCCTCATATATTACTACTGTATTCATTCATTACAAATACTATATTTAAAATTATTATAAATACTACATTCATTCATTACAAATTAATACAAATAATAAACAGACATGCACGCACGCACACACACATGCGTACTGTACACACGCATGCATGGACGGACGGACGCACGCACTCACGCACGCAAACAGAAGTGATATCATCACAAATTAACCCATTTCTGACGAGAACCCTTTTTGGTGTTTTAAGCATTATGTTATACAGCTTAAGTATTGAAAAATAGCAGATCTACAAGCTCGTAGCGTCACACCTTGTGCCGCGATATATATGTTAGTTAGTATGTAGTCATGTCATACTACATACATAACTATTGAAAAAAAGCCGATCTACAAGCTTATAGCGCACCGCGCTACAAGCTTGTAGATTTTTTTAATCGTGAAAATGTGTCGCAAATCTTTGAATATTCTTTCAGAGCAATTTTTTTTAACTCAAATCTTTGCTTCTGGGGGGTCCCTGGAACAACACATTTTCAGATGGGGGTCCGCAGCCAATTACATATAATTCTGGGGGTCCTTGACATGAAATGGTTTGAGAACTAGTGCACTGAACATAGAAACAGGGTTTTTCAGAAAACTGTGATGATTTAGAAGCCATTTTCTAAGAATCGGCCTCAGGTCTAAAATGTGTTAAAAGACTCCTTAGTAGTTCATTCTGCAGTGTTTAATGTAAACCAGAGGTTCTCAAACCAAGGACTTTGTATGAATTAATATGTATTATGTAACAGACCTCTATCTGAATACATTGTGTGCCAGGGACCCCTACACCATAATTGTGTTAATTTATTATTGTCAATTATTTTACTTAAATATTTTTTTGAAAATAGCCGATCTGCAACATCGCAATGTGACACATTGTTGAGCTTGTAGATCTGCAATAGAAGATCTCTCAGTTTACTTCCTTGACAGTGAACTTTGTCTGACCTGTTTTGATCATCTCTGATTTTACATTGAATCTGTCATTACAGACTTGTTGGTTTTGGCATTGAGCTCAATAAGGAACACATTGAAGTTGTGGCTTCGGCTCTCAGTTCTAATCCGTCCCATCTGAGACACCTGGACATCAGTTCCAACCACCTGGAGCCATATATGGACCTGCTCTGTGATGCACTGAGGAGTCCACATTGTAGACTGGAGACTCTACGGTCAGATATTATTGATTTATGTGATTATAGTATTAATATTGAATACGTGTGAATAAGGTTGATATCATAGTAAGTTAGTAACACACTTTGACGAGAATAATGATAAGGTACAGTCAGGCGCGTATTGTGGATTAAGTGATTGACTGGGAAAATTTGCATGGGGGGGGGGGGGGTCTTCTAGTGACCCCGTAAGAGAACATTTTAGCATTTTACATGATTTAAAAACATAGCCGATAATACAAATAATTGTATTGTCTTTTGCTCCAGCAGATGTCCTTCTTGTGTCTGTGACATCACCAGTTATCAGCTTCACTGTCTTCTATCCAGAATAATGTCTTTTATAGCAGAAAATCAAACATGTGCTGTTTTATTTCTCATTTAGACTGATGAACTGCTGGTTGTCGGGGGGAAGCTGTGAACTTCTGGCCTCAGCTCTCAGATCGAATCCTCATCTGAGAGAATTAGACTTGACCTTCAACGTCTTGCCGGTGTCTGGACTGGAGAACTTCTCTGGACTGAAAACGCTCAAGTGAGTAGACTCTGTCTGTCTGTGTCTGTCTGTCTGTCTGTCTGCCTGCCTATGTGTCCCTTTTATGCCCATACATGGAGTTCCGTGTGAGGCATGCCCAAATATGGAATCCAGGGTAATCTATGACCTCATAGACTAGAGTTTGGAATCATAATTATGATGACATGTATTTTTGAGGGGAATCCTATATACAGATTCTGTCCCCACAAAATGTTCGCAACACAATCATTAAATGTCATCGACAATGAAGGAAAAATGTACGTCATCTTGTCCCCATGCACACGTCTCATATTTTCCATCGACAATGAAAGGAGACATTAGATCAAATGTCTGCCAAGTATGACGTCAATTTGTGAGAACAGGAAACAAGCATTCTGATTGGCCAGTATGAGATGATTCATGATGTACGATGATAAGAGCGCCCCTCACTTCACATGAGAGTGATTTTCACAACCATTGTGACCGACTTCCCACTCTGCACATCTGAACATTACTCCCTCAAGTCAACTTTAAATTGATTGATTTAGTTAATATTTACACACAAATTAATAATGCTGGATGTAAGGAACATACTTTTAATTGAAACGTACAATTATATGAAAAGATGATATTGTAGCATACTTCACATGTAAACTGTAATTTGGCATAAAAATAAACGTGATTAACCAGATGAACTCTAGTATGCCTAAGCATTCTGAGAACTCATAAAGCAGATCTACAAGCTCAATTAGCAGATCTACAAGCTCAAACATCAGATCTACAAGCTCAAATAGCAGGTCTAACAGGAGAAGACACAGAAGGTTCCCTCTCAGTCATTTCATAACAGTTTCCATTTGAGTGTCCTCAGTGTATCGTTGTATGACCACAGCCTGCTGGCCAGTACCATGGGAAGAAATCACATTAGAAATGTAAATACAACAAGTATTTTAACGTCCTCTGGTCCAAGCCAGGTGGCAGTGAGTTTGTCCGGTCAGGCTGCCTGCCCTGGTGAAGATAATGGTAGCAGAAACACTGTAGTGTCAGAGACGTTGTGTTAGACAGTCAGACATTGATGCATTGTTGTTCTACTTCCTACAGAGTGAAACATGGAGGAGAACTCTGGACTAATCCTCAACTCCCTACACAATGTGAGTGTCTGTCTGTCTGTCTGTCTGTCTGTCTGTCTGTCTGTCTGTCTGTCTGTCTGTCTGTCTGTCTGTCTGTCTGTCTGTCTGTCTGTCTGTCTGTCTGTCTGTGTGCAGTGGTGGAAAGTAACTAAGTAAATTTATTCAAGTAATGTATCTAAATTCAATAATGAGGTACTTTTACTTTACTTGCGTATTTCCATTTCTCAATACTTTGTACTTCTACTCCACTACATTTCGAGGCAAATGTTGTACTTTTATTTAATTACAAAAGTGTTAGTTGCTAGTTACTTTTCGGATTGAAATAATTAATACAAAACACTTTGTTGAGCATAATTTGATTGATGTGTGATGTCATAGGTCATTGTACATTTTCTGTTGTTTTTCTATCAATGTTTCTGCTAACTTAGAAAAATCGTGAAAATGTGTCACAGATTGAATATATATATATATATATATATCTTGTGACACATTGTGAGCTTGTAGATCTGCTATTTTCAGCATGTGACCAAGTGTACAGTCAGCCATTAATATATGACGACATCAAGGCACATCAACATATATTTTAGTCGACTAAATCAATTGTAGATTGATTAAAACTAGACTAACACAAAAACATTTCAGATGACTAAAATATAACTAAAACTAAAATGTTGCTGTTAAAATTCAGAGTCCCTATGGTTGGGACCTATGTGCTTGATCTGAGAATCTAAAAAGCAGATCCAATTCATCGCCAAACCATAATAAATATATTGCTCATTTTCAATTCAATAAATATATATTCCATCCATTCTTGAGTTGTCCTGACTGAACCACTGACACATTTTTCAGGAAACATAAAAATACATTTTGTAGAATCTGGTCTCAGGTCTTAATGGGTTAATTCGTTTTCTGCAAAACGTATCAGTGTTGATTTTAATAGCAACGTTTAGATTTTAGTTTAGTCATAGTCTTTTGAATAAAACTTAATTGAGTTTTAGTTATATTTTAGTCATCTGAAATGTTGTCTAGTTTTAGTCAACTAAATCTACAATTGACTTAGTCGACTAAAATGTATTTTGGCGGCCTTGATGTCGTCATAGTTATGGCTGATTTTACACTTGGTTACATGCTGAAAATAGCAGATCTACAAGCTCAACGCGTTGCGATGCAACACTTGTCATCACTTGTCTTTAAGTTATACTGGTTCTCTTCTCCACTAGTCCCTCCCTAACATTTTAGTCTAGTTTTTTATTTGTTGACAAAATTGTCAGTATATTTTGTTTTAGTCGACAAATTCAACACTAGTAGTAGCTAGTGGTAGCTGTGTGGATGAGGGTGAGACAGGTGGTAGCTGGTGTGGAGGAGGGTGAGACAGGTGGTAGCTGGTGTGGATGAGGGTGAGACATGTGGTAGCTGGGGTGGAGGAGGGTGAGACAGGTGGTAGCTGGTGTGGATGAGGGTGAGACAGGTGGTAGGGGGGGTGGAGGAGGGTGAGACAGGGTGTAGCTGGGTGGAGGAGGGTGAGACAGGTATAAATATGTTTAATATTTAATGTTTTCTACTGTGTTGTTTTCTCATCAGATTCCCATCGCCTCACTCTGGACCCAAACACAGCAAGCAGAACACTCTGTCTGTCTGACGACAACAGGAAGGTCACAAGGTCAAAGGGGGGGGAGGAGCTTCAGCCATACGCTGACCACCCTGATAGATTTAGTGATGATGTTAATCAGATTCTGTGTTCAGAGGGTCTTTCTGGAGGCTGTTACCTGTGGGAGGTAGAGAGGAGGGGAAGGGTTCTGATAGGAGGGGCTTACAGAGCAATCAGCAGGAGAGGAGAGGGTAGGAGGCTTGGACTCAATGATCATTCCTGGAGTCTGTTCTGTAGTGGAGGCGGTTACTATGTCTATCACAATAGTAGGATGACTGTCCTCCCTGTTGTTATCTCTGTCTCCAGCAGAGCAGTGGATGAGAGCGGTGAGTCTGTCTACAGAGTAGCAGTGTATCTAGACTGCCCTGCAGGGACTCTGTCCTTCTATGAAGTGTCCTCTGACTCACTGAGACACATTTACACCTTCCAGACCACATTCACTGAAGCTCTCTACCCTGGGTTTAGGGTTCATGACTCCTCCTCAGTGTGTCTTTGTTAGGACAGACAACGTCTCTGATCAGAGAGAGAGAGAGAGAGAGAGAGAGAGAGAGAGAGAGAGAGAGAGAGAGAGAGAGAGAGAGAGAGAGAGAGAGAGAGGGGAGCCAGCAGAAGCAGAAGAAGCAGCAGAAGCTCCTGCTCCAGCAAATGATTGAATTACTTTAACTACTTTTAGATTTAATTTAGTGGCAAGTTTTATGTTAAATTAAAGATAAAGATCTTGGGAACAAGTTGGTCTAATTTCCAGAGAGAGAGAGAGAGAGAGAGAGAGAGAGATAGAGAGAGATAGAGAGAGAGAGAGAGAGAGAGAGAGAGAGAGAGAGACATTGTTTAGAGGGGGGAGAGAGAGAGAGAGAGAGAGAGAGAGAGAGAGAGAGAGACCTTGTCCTTCTATTGAACGTTGAGGTCCGACCAATCAAACATGGTTTTTGATCATATGCAAATTAGCCTGCAGCGCTGGTTTGCAGTGTTGCCAGGTCTGCTTATTGTAAGCGACTTTGGCTGTGTTTTCCTGTAGTCTCTTGTAAATATCCATTATACTCCATAGTTGCGGGTAGTTTAAAGGTAGAGTAAGTGATTTCACAGCAGGAAAACCCTTTTGGTGTTTTAAGCATTAATTATGTTATACTTTAGCTATTGAAAAAATAGCTATTTTTTGAAAAATCATGAAAGTGGAGTAAATCTTTGAATATATATTCTTTCAGAGCGAACGTTTTTAACTCAAAACCTAAACGCTTTGCCGACGCTGCAAGTTGCAGCCGCGCGCAAGCTTCACCGAGACCGAAACAAAACACACACAGCATTTATTTTATCCGCTATAGTTTTGCTTTGGTAGTAGTTTAATTGGAGTTGATTTAGAGTTTAATTGGAGTTGATTTAGTGTTTAATTGGAGCTTAATTGGAGTTGATGGATTGGTTCAGGAAGTGAGAATATGGTCCAGACAGACCTTTTGTACAACATGACGAGCAGACTAGAGATCCACTCTACAGTGGAGTCACCACCACGCAGACAGCCACGCAGACAGCCACGCCTCCCCAGGTGTATTGACCCTCTCATCACCACCACGCAGACAGCCACGCCTCCCCAGGTGTATTGACCCTCTCATAACGACCACGCAGACAGGCACGCCTCCCCAGGTGTATATTTACCCTCTCATAACGACCACGCAGACAGCCACGCCTCCCCAGGCCACCCAACATGCTCTCTTCTTCATCCACGGGTTTCCGACCAGTCGGCACGGCGATATCCACGGCAAGCGACGGGGCAGGAGAGACTTTTTCAGACGCTTTTCCAACTCTAATGAACGTTAGACTGGTTGTAAACACACGTCTCTGCTTCTGGTGACTGATATTGTCCTTCTAATGAACGTTAGACTGGTTGAAAACACACGTCTCTGCTTCTGGTGACTGATATTGTCCTTCTAATGAACGTTAGACTGGTTGGAAACACGTCTCTGCTTCTGGGGACTGATATTGTCCTTCTAATGAACGTTAGACTGGTTGTAAACACACGTCTCTGCTTCTGGTGACTGATATTGTCCTTCTAATGAACGTTAGACTGGTTGGAAACACGTCTCTGCTTCTGGGGACTGATATTGTCCTTCTAATGAACGTTAGACTGGTTGGAAACACACGTCTCTGCTTCATGGTGACTGATATTGTCCTTCTAATGAACGTTAGACTGGTTGGAAACACACGTCTCTGCTTCTGGTGACTGATATTGTCCTTCTAGTGAACGTTAGACTGGTTGAAAACACACGTCTCTGCTTCTGGTGACTGATATTGTCCTTCTAATGAACGTTAGACTGGTTGAAAACACACGTCTCTGCTTCATGGTGACTGATATTGTCCTTCTAATGAACGTTAGACTGGTTGAAAACACACGTCTCTGCTTCTGGTGACTGATATTGTCCTTCTAATGAACGTTAGACTGGTTGGAAACACGTCTCTGCTTCTGGTGACTGATATTGTCCTTCTAATGAACGTTAGACTGGTTGGAAACACACGTCTCTGCTTCTGGTGACTGATATTGTCCTTCTAATGAACGTTAGACTGGTTGGAAACACGTCTCTGCTTCTGGGGACTGATATTGTCCTTCTAATGAACGTTAGACTGGTTGGAAACACACGTCTCTGCTTCTGGTGACTGATATTGTCCTTCTAATGAACGTTAGACTGGTTGGAAACACACGTCTCTGCTTCTGGTGACTGATATTGTCCTTCTAATGAACGTTAGACTGGTTGGAAACACACGTCTCTGCTTCTGGTGACTGATATTGTCCTTCTAATGAACGTTAGACTGGTTGGAAACACACGTCTCTGCTTCTGGTGACTGATATTGTCCTTCTAATGAACGTTAGACTGGTTGGAAACACACGTCTCTGCTTCTGGTGACTGATATTGTCCTTCTAATGCGTGAGGAGGCCATGTTTTTTATTACTTTTTCCATGTATTTTATTTCATAAAAAAAAAAAATTGGATCAGTTGTACTCTGTAATGTTCTTATTACAATATTGACGTATACAATTGTAAATGTCTAGCATTCATAAAGTACATTAGCGTTCATAAAGTACATTGTAAATGTCTATAGCGTTCATAAGCAGCTACACATGTTATTATATTCCTAATGCTCTGGAAGCATTTCTGAAACTATAACATCAAATAAATGGTTATTGATGATAGAAGTGTCCGGATTGATTTAAATAAATGGTTATTGATGATAGAAGTGTCCGGATTTGTCAAGGTGCACTGAGGTGGTGCCGGGGACCCCCAGGGGTCCTCCAGGGGGGTCCCCGGATTGAAATTATTGAAAAATAGCAGACCTACAAGCTCATAGTGCTCACAGCTTTTTCAGAAAACTGGTCAGGATGTAGAAGACATTTTTTAGAATCTGACCTCAGGTCAGAATGGAAAACTGTCAGGAATGTAGAAGATTTTATTTTAATCTTATCTCAGGTCAGAATGGAAAACTGTCAGGATGTAGAAGATTTTTTTTTTAATCTGACCTCAGGTCAGAATGGGTTAAGCTAAGCTGGACCCATGAGAAAAACACATTGAAAATGTTTAACTGCCATTAATTTATTAACACATTTCTGGCTTAAGAAAGTCCCATCATATCAAATCCAACCGTGAGCTGTTTCTGAAGGATTTCTGTTTCTGAAGGAATTCTCCGTCATTAACGCTTTTTTAATGATATAAAACAGGATCGCTGTAACCAATTTTTTATAACACGCACGCACGCACGCACGCACACACGCACGCACGCACGCACACACACGCATGAAAAGGCCTACTGCAGTGATACTCAACCTCAGGCCCGCGGGCCACATCAGGCCCGCGGGACCATTATGACTGGCCCACCAATGAAAATCTAAAAAAAAGAAGAAAAAAAAATCTGGAAAATGAAATAAAAATAAATAAATCTGAATGAAGTTATCTTTAATTACATTATTATAAGTAATACTATTAGAGTTGTACTATTACTCGAACGAAAATAAAAGCTTGGGGGGGGGGGGGGGGGGAGATGCAATGCAAATTGATTGATTGATTGAAATCTTTATTAACAGTTTGCAGAATTACAGTACATTTCAAGCACAAACTCAATACAAAGACTGTTAACTGTGAGTGGACGACCCAATTAAGCCTTACACTTGTTTACAACAGGGTCCACATTGTTCAATTCATCAAAACATTTAGAGACAAACAAATAGACACTTCTATGTAGTTAAAGAACAGAACAGGAATTCATCATATAGGAAGCGAAAAGGGAAAAAAAGTATATATACAGTGAGGGGAACAGGGGGATAAAAGAAAAGAAAACAAAAGACAGAGTGTAGGGCGCCTGCACACAACACCATGCGTTGATGCCATGTGTGTATATGTGCAGGCACCCAACACCACGTCCATACAAAAACATAGTACAATCCATAGTACAAAGACAGAGTGTAGGGCGCCTGCACACAACACCATGCGTTGATGCCATGTGTGCATATGTGCAGGCACCCAACATCACGTCCATACAAAAACATAGTACAATCCAGATACAAATTCAGCTTTTACAGAGGCCAGTTTCGAATTGCAGCCATCCGTAGGTGCCCTTTGAGAGCAGTTTTGAAGGAGCCAAGGGATTCACATGTCTTAATGACTGTTGGTAGGGCGTTCCACATTTTGGTCGCATAGGAGCGAAAAGAATTTAGTCCCTTGTTTGTGCCGAATCTGGGTTGTACATGGTTTGTTGCACTCCCTCTGGTGTTGTGGGTGTGGACTTCGTTTACATTAAGGAAGTATTTAGACAGGTACATGGGTATCTTGGTGGTGTATCTAATCTTGTGGACCAGACCCATTGCAAGATGCTGTACTCTGTCGTCGACCCTAAGCCATCCCAGCCTGTCAAAGTGGGCAGGGGTGAGGTGGGTTCGGGGGGTGAGGCCAAGTAGGAGCCTGACCAGTTTGTTTTGGGAGGTCTGGAGCCTTGTTTTAAGGGCCTTTGAGGTGCTGTGGTACCAGGAGGTGGATGCATAGTCAAAGAAACCTTGTACAAGGGCTCCTGTTAAGGTCTTCAAGGTGTTTTTGTCGACCAGTGAGGAGATCCTGTAGAGGAATCTTGTTCTTTGATTGACTTTTTTGATTACGTTGGTGGCCATCTTATCACCGGAAAGATTGGCCTCCAGGATGGAACCTAGGTAGGTAATTTGATCCTTCCGTGTGATAATATCATCACCAACTCTAACCAAGAAGCCATCTGCCTTTTTGAGATTACTATTTGATCCGAAGAGAATGGATTCAGTTTTTCCCAGGTGTAAGGATAGTTTGTTATCAGCGAGCCAGGTGCAGATTCTACCGAGTTCAGAGCTGAGGGTCTTTTCAACCTGCAGTTTGTTCCTGTCCGAGACCAGCAGTGCTGAGTCGTCTGCGAACAGGAACAAGTTGCAGTCACAAGCTGAAGTCATGTCGTTTACATATATTAGGAACAGTAAAGGCCCTAGTATGCTTCCTTGTGGGACGCCACAGCTCACTGGGAGGGGGGGGGACAGTGTTCCGTTCACTTCCACCATCTGTTCTCTCCCCTCCAGGTAGGATTGCATCCAGCTCACTGATGTGCTATCAAAACCAATAGCTTTAAGCTTGTTAACCAGTATGGAGTGGTTCACGGTGTCAAAAGCCTTTTGGAGGTCCAGCATGACCATGCCGCAGTATTTTCCAGCATCCACCTCGTGTTTGATGTGGTCGCTCAAATAGAGAAGGCATGTGTCAGTGGAGTGGGATGTTCTGAAACCAGATTGGAACTCGTACAACAATTTATTAGTGGCAAGATACTTTTCAACCTGTTCATAGACTATTTTTTCCATCACTTTCGAGATGGAGCTTAGAATAGAAATAGGGCGGTAGTTGCCGGGTTCTAATTTGCTCCCTTTTTTGTACAGGGGGGTTACTTTGGCCAGTTTAAAATCTCTGGGGACCTGTCCTTGTTTGATGGAGAGGTTAACTATGTGGGTGATGACTGGAGCTATGGAAATGGCTGAGTCTCTGAGAAATTTGGAGGGAATATTGTCATGGCCAGTGGCCTTGTGGGGTTGGAGGGCACTCAGTTTCTTAAGTACCTCCTCAGTTGTTACCATTGTCATTTTAAAATCATCTTTACAAACACCTAGGTTTTTGTAGAAGCCTTTGATGTGCTCTACACCAAAACGCCCAGAGTGGGAGGGCAGTTTGTTAACCAGCATTGTTGCAATGTTTGTAAAGAAGATGTTCAAGTGATTGGCTACATCAACCTTGTCAGTGATGAGGGTGTTATTTGATTTGATGTTTATGTTAGTAAACCTGGTTTTAAGTTTCTGACCACAGCCTAGTTGGTTGTTTAGTAGCTTCCAGAGCTCCCGAGGATTGTTTTTGATTTCCTCGGCTTTATCATTGATAAAGTTACTTTTGGCTGATTTGGTCATGGCAATTACACCGTTTCTTAGCTTGTTACATTGGGTTTTAAGGATGCACAGTTTGGTTTGGAGATCACTGTCGAAGCGCTTAGCTAGCTTGGACTTGCATTTAAGAAGTTCAGAGCATTTGTTGTCTCTGGCTTTCATTGCAGTCAGTATGTCCGAATTCATCCATGGCTCCGAGCGGGTTTTGACCCTGATGGTTCTCAGAGGAGCCATGTTGTTTAGTACTGTTGTAAATTTGGTTTTAAAGCCAAGCCATGCTTCTTCGACTAGTGAGCTCCTGAGCACATCGGACCAATCCAGTCTCTCCAGTTCTAGGTTAAAGGCCTCACTAGAGTAGGTTTTGAGGTCCCTAGATATGACTGTTTTGTGACAGTCAAATTTTAGTTTCTGTATTTTGCGGGTACAGAAAATCATAAAATGATCACTGAGCCCACATACAATAACCCCTTTCTTGGAGATTCTGGATTTGTCCGAGGTCAGAATGAGATCAATGACAGTTTGAGTAGAATCACACACTCTTGTGGGTTGGGTAATTAGCTGGCTGAAACCATGCAGATCACAGAGCCGACTAAACGATTTAAACACAGGCACTTCCTTACGATGCATGTCCGTATTCCAGTCGCCAATCAGGATTTTCTCTACAGATTCCTCCCCAGCTAAGCACCCCTCAAGAATATCATAGAACCCGTGCTGATCAGGCGGTCTATAGACGGTGCCAACTAGTACTGATTTAGCATTTTTGAAAATTAATTCAACCCACACAGTTTCAATTTCATCATGCTGTAATTCAGTACGAGTAACATATTCAGTGTCTTTGTGAATATACATGCACACGCCACCACCATGCCTGTTTCTGTCGTTCCTAATGACAGTATAGTTTTCTATTTCTATCTCTGGGTCCTTAGTGGACTCGTCAAGCTTAGTTTCAGAAAAACACAGGATGTTTGCCTTACCGTTTTGAAATAGATGTCTGATCTCTGCCAGTTTGCGACTGAGGCTATTCACATTCAAATGAAACAGATGAAGGCCGTTGGTTTCGACGATTGTGTTAATTTCGTCGGTGTTGAAATAGTCTGAGGTGTGAATGTGGATGGGCGGTGGAATTTCCGTGGCTGAGGTGTGAGTGGGGAGGGGCGGTGGAATGTCAATGCCATTGTCCTCAGTAGTCCTGGATTGACTGTGCATGTCAGGACATGTCCTGCACATGTCAATGCCATTGTCCTCAGTAGTCCTGGATTGACTGTGCATGTCAGGACATGTCCTGCACATGTCAATGCCATTGTCCTCAGTAGTCCTGGATTGACTGTGCATGTCAGGACATGTCCTGCACATGTCAATGCCATTGTCCTCAGTAGTCCTGGATTGACTGGGGGTGTGGGGGAGGGGGGGGTGTTCCTCGGTTTCGATCACAGCCGGGTTGGTTTCAGCAAACATAACGCCCGCGGTGAAATAAGGGGGTCCGCTGGCGTTGGTTGTATGCTGTGGGGGAGAGGCTGGAGAGCGTTCCCAGGCTGATCTTGGAGTTGCGTCCGTGGTCAAGTCCATGGAGGCGGCGCTCTGGAAGCCGTGGCGCGTTGCGATGGAAACGGCTGTGGCTTGCGGAAGTACCTCTTGCTGTAGGAGCAGTCTCGCTTGTGAGACCGCTTGTGAGACCGCTTGTGATCGTGTAACCGGTCCAGGATTGAAATGAATGTCTCCCGATAGCAACAGGCATAAAATAATCACAGTTCTGCGATCCATTTTGCCAGTCGGGGGCTTGTACTTGCGATTCGGGTTCGCTGTTAACAGGCCATGAATCGCCGCCGACCCAAAAGAAATGTGTTTGCATTCCAAACCATTTAGGAGGAAATAGTCGCTGTGAAACTCAAACTCCTCTGCTTCGTTTCCGTATCGTTCCATCTCTTCTTGGTGTAAACTCCATGTTGAATTAAAGCATGCGTCCGTAATCCATAGGATGAAGAATAGGTAAAAGGCGGAACAAGTTGAAAACATAGCTACCGGTTCTTGGTTGGAGAGAGCTCCTGGGAATGCGACTGCTCAGGTCGAATGCGCCTCACCAGTGAAATGAAAGACATATACTGTGTATCCCTATTCCCTGACATAATTTTATAGCTAAACGGACAGAATTCTATTTTATTTGAATGATGAAACCCAGCTGCCATTAATAGTTGGAAATGGAAATGGAAATTGCGGAAATTGTAATTGCGGAAATTGCGGAAATGGTGGAAATGGAAATTGCGGAAATTGCGGAAATGCGGAAATGGAAATTGCGGATATTGCGGAAATTGCGGAAATGGTAATTGCGGAAATTGCGGAAATGGTGGAAATGGAAATTGAGGAAATTGCGGAAATTGCGGAAATTGCTCTTCACTTTATAGCTATCTATTTTCAGGTAGATTGTTTTATTTTACTCAGTCAGCCATATCACTACTCATTTTTTTTCATGAAAAAGGTCATAGCTGGGTAATCTATTTTCAGGCAAATTGTGTTTATTGTATTTTATTTTACTCAGCCATAACAATTTATTTTCTGTTAACCAACTTGCTGGCTGGCAGGCAGGCAGACAGACAGCTACTCATAGACAGGCAGACAGACAGACTGCAGCTACTCATGGAGAATTGGACAGGCAGGCAGTCAGACAGCTACTCATAGACAGGCAGACAGACACAGACAGCTACTCCTGGAGAATTGGACAGGCAGGCAGACAGCTACTCATGGACAGGCAGATAGACAGCTACTCATGGAGAATTGGACAGGCAGGCAGACAGCTACTCATGGACAATTGGACAGGCAGGAAGGCAGACAGCTACTCATAGACAGACAGACAGCTACTCATAGACAATTGGGCAGGCAGGCAGACAGCTACTCATAGACAGACAAACAGCTACTCATGGACAATTGGACAGGCAGGAAGGCAGACAGCTACTCATAGACAGGCAGACAGACAGCTACTCATGGACAATTAGGCAGGCAGGCAGACAGCTACTCATAGACAGGCAGACAGACAGCTACTCATGGACAATTAGGCAGGCAGGCAGACAGCTACTCAGACAGGCAGACAGACAGCTACTCATGGACAATTGGACAGGCAGGCAGGCAGACAGACAGCTACTCATAGACAGGCAGGCAGACAGCTACTCATAGACAGGCAGACAGTAAGACAGCTACTCATTGACAGACAGACAAATAACTACTCAAGGACAAGACAGGCAGGCAGGCAGGCAGGCAGGCAGGCAAAGAGCTACTCATGTTATGTTATTATGTTATTATAACAGCTACTCATGTTATGTGCAATAATTTGTGCAGTTATGGAAACAGCTCTTTGTGTTTATGCAAGAAAATGTAACACATTTATTTATTTACATATTGTGTGCATGCACATTGTACTTTGATACATTTTGCGAAAATAAAGCAATTGAAAGAGAGAAGTTATCAAGTATCATTAATGTCGTAATTTTATCTACTGGCCCCTGGCCCCTTGCCATTTTTGTAATGTGGCCCACAGGTAAATCTATTTGAGTATCCCTGTTCTATCTGAAGCCCAAATGGAAACACGACATAGGCTTTTTAAATCCTTTTTAGCAGACCTTGCATTGAACTGTACTTTCCCGTGCTTTTTTTCTGCAAACTGACTGTTAATAAAATATACAATCAATTTAAAAAAAAGAAAATGAATTGTACTATGCACTGAACATATATGGCCACTAGATGGGAGAATAGGACCAGCACATGAACCATCGGATCCAGCGTGCACGGCGCAACCGACAACTGGATACCCGGAAATAGTTCAAATTCAGGCCAAAGAGTAGATGGACCGTAAAACAAACTGTGTAAAGGTTTAAGTCGCATTCACCAGGGAAATCCACGAACCCCAACTATGTAGTAAAACTAGTAAACTAGGCTGCAGTAGGCTACAGACCATAGTCTGCCCTGACCTCCCAGCACGCTCGCAGGCAGACTGTCGTGGTCTCAGCAAAAAGAGCACTTCAAATTAATAGGCTACACCTTGGTAAAAAAAACAACTACTAGGCTACTGCATTCGATTAAAGGCTTGATTACGAGTAGGGCCTATAGGCTACACACATCACGTTTTGTAGAAACACAAGAAATTGCACGCATAATAGTGGCAGTTGTAGCCTGGATATTCACTGCGCTGCTGCAACAATGACAAAGCGCATTAATCATACCGACGGAAAACTGCGCCTGATTAATTATCCCTGAATAAATAAGTCGTTACAGGCAGAGACAGGAGCTGTCAGACTCAGCCGGGTAAGTCCCAAGGACCCCCCCCCCCCCACCCCTCTCTGTCTTTCCCCTTTTCTGCCTCTCTTCTCCTCTTTTCGTTTCTCGCTCTATCTCATCTGTTTGACGATATGTGAAAAATGGAAGGTCCTTCTTCATAGCACTATCTAGCACATCTCTCCACACAGTACACAGTCCACTGCCTTTCATGACCACACAGTGCGCGGACCTGATGAGCTGGTTGTTTGTTTTTCCGGGTACGTGTCGGTTGGATCCCTGAGGCCTGAGGCCTGAGGCCCACAGTTCAGATGTTTTGACGAGGGTTTGTTAAGTTTCAGTTGAAAGCACATGGACATGGGCCATGCCGGGGTGACATTTATCACAATGTCCGTCTCCTAGTCATGCATGATGCACGTACGTATACCATAGAGTTAAAAATCACACCTGGGTGAAGTGAGGTGGGGGCTATTAATCTAACTCTAATATATTAAAGTCTAACTCGTGTTGCTATGATTAGGTGAATCATAACAAACATTAAATTATCTTTATTGTTAATGGGATTTAATGTTTATTGTGTTATAGGGACGAAACAATTAACTTCTGTCCATTGTCATAATGGCGTTTTTAAAACAAACATTGAACTAAAAACAAACATTAAACCTTTGTAAATAAAGGTGCTGGACAGGTGTGAGAGGCCATGCAGAACCATGACTGGCCATAATACTGTAGCAGGCTAGCTGTGTGTGTGTGTGTGTGTGTGTGTGGGATATAACTGTCAACTTATTGTCCTTGTATTTGGAAGTATGGGCCATGTCCATAAACTTGTGCTCAGGGGTTTGCAATTGGGTAGATTGCTAAAAACAAAAAAGCTGGCTAAATACTGTTCTGTCTCAGCTACTATGGGCAGTCTGTCTGTCTGGAGAAGGCGTTGTTTCATTTATCCCTAGGTGGCTTAAAAAACCCAAAACAAACATCCTGTCTAGTATAGTATCAAGTATATAGTATGTCAACAACAACAGTGTGTGTGTGTGTGTGTGTGTGTGTGTGTGTGTGTGTGTGTGTGTGTGTGTGTGTGTGTGTGTGTGTGTGTGTGTGTGTGTGTGTGTGTGTGTGTGTGTGTGTGTGTGTGTGTGTGTGCGTGTGCGTGTGCGTGTGCGTGCGCGTGCGACCGTGCGTGCGTCTTGCTTCCCATGGCTTCTGTTCTGTCTATATCCACTCAATGCAGCTTCAGGTTCTGAGGCAGCAGAAACAAAGCAACAGTGATGGAATAACGGTTTGTTCTCTCTGACGTGATGTGTGTTAAACGCTGAGGGCAACGGGGTGAGTGTTGGAGGACGTGGGTTGTAGACATGTGTCAGAGCGTGGGAAACGTGATAAAGATCAGATCAGCGTCAGGAGAGGTTAAGATGGAAACACTGCTCTCAGCAAAGCTCGATGTCCCCCCTCTCTCTCTCTCTCTGTCTCTCTCTCACACACCACACACACACTATTTATTCACTCTCAGGTCCCACATAAACACATACAAATGCAGGTGCGTGCGTGCGGTCGTTCGTGCATGTGTGTATGTGTTGTTTACTGTACATGCGTGACTTGTAAATCAACTGTAGGACATCGGGTAGTGAGCAACAGGTGATAGAGATAAGGTCTATAGCTGTCTTTATCTGTAACAGAGCAGATGTTTATGTAAACAGGAGCTTATATTTCTGTTAGGAATCTTTGCTCCCATCCCTTATTTATTATAAAGCAGCCAATGACCTTGGAAATACTTCAACACCATCTACTTCACAGCCTATATATATACGAAACAACCAGTTGATGATTTGTAAATTTAACAAAGCAACACATGGCTTCTCAAGTTTTATATGTAATATGATATGATATGATATAGTACTTTATTGTCAGTTCACACTGAAATTTGTCTTGCGACACAGCAGCCAAGTATGCAGAACATATACAAAACACAAAGAACAAGACAATTTACATACATAAAGACATGAGCAATATCCACCGCTTAGATTATCCTGTGGCTACTACATCTCCTGATTAAGCCTCAAGGTCGACTGGTGGACAAAGGACCTCTTTAGTCTGACCTTATTGTATGCTGGTACACCATATCTCCTTCCTGAAGGCAGCAACCTATATTCTCCATACAACACATGCTTAGTATTAGAGGTGATATTCCTTGCTAACCTTAGGATGCTGTTATCATATGTGGATGTATAAAGTTTCTGAAGTTGTTGTTAATATGCCTTGCAATGAGACATTGTTTCTCATTTTGAAAATAATGTAATTTATGTAGTTTTCCAAATTGGAATCTGTGACTGGAACTAGACTCAATCTTTGGACTACTTTTGGAGAGCCATTTATTTGTTCAGGAGTCAGTTTGACTCTCTGTCATGTTTGGTCAGGAGTCAGTTTGACTCTGTCATGTTTGGTCAGGAGTCAGTTTGACTCTCTGTCATGTTTGGTCAGGAGTCAGTTTGACTCTGTCATGTTTGGTCAGGAGTCAGTTTGACTCTGTCATGTTTGGTCAGGAGTCAGTTTGACTCTCTGTCATGTTTGGTCAGGAGTCAGTTTGACTCTGTCATGTTTGGTCAAGAGTCAGTTTGACTCTCTGTCATGTTTGGTCAGGAGTCAGTTTGACTCTCTGTCATGTTTGGTCAGGAGTCAGTTTGACTCTGTCATGTTTGGTCAGGAGTCAGTTTGACTCTGTCATGTTTGGTCAGGAGTCAGTTTGACTCTGTCATGTTTGGTCAGGAGTCAGTTTGACTCTCTGTCATGTTTGGTCAGGAGTCAGTTTGACTCTGTCATGTTTGGTCAGGAGTCAGTTTGACTCTGTCATGTTTGGTCAGGAGTCAGTTTGACTCTCTGTCATGTTTGTTCAGGAGTCAGTTTGACTCTCTGTCATGTTTGGTCAGGAGTCAGTTTGACTCTCTGTCATGTTTGGTCAGGAGTCAGTTTGACTCTCTGTCATGTTTGGTCAGGAGTCAGTTTGACTATCTGTCATGTTTGGTCAGGAGTCAGTTTGACTCTGTCATGTTTGTTCAGGAGTCAGTTTGACTCTCTGTCATGTTTGGTCAGGAGTCAGTTTGACTCTCTGTCATGTTTGTTCAGGAGTCAGTTTGACTCTCTGTCATGTTTGGTCAGGAGTCAGTTTGAGACTCTGTCATGCAGGCAGATCTGATTAATAGCCCATCAAATATATATGTCTAAGTGTCTTACTTTACTTTTGAGGGTGCTGTACATTTACTGTACTTTTACTTCTACTCCACTACAGCTCAGAGCTAATTACTGTACTACTTTTTACACCACTGCAATTCATTGGAAACTTTAGTTAGTATAGTTACTTTGTAGATTTGGAGTATTTGCGAATGCAGTGAGCACTTACTATGAGACCTAGCAGATCATGTCTGTCTGTGTGTCTGTCCCGCTGTTGTGCCCATATATGGAGCTGAGTTATTTGTTTGTGATTGATGCAACACACTCCATATTTGGACGTATAGCTGTGTTCACTTCCCGCGTTTGCGCGTCTTACTTGTATTACAAAACATATACATTAACCACTTCAGCCCCATATAGCCCCATATATATTTAGGCCATTTGAAAATAGTCGATCTGCATGTAGATCTGCTATTTTCAAAAATACATTTCAAAATTAACCACAAATCTACAGTATATGCTTCTGTGCCAGACATGGAAGAGGCCAAATCATGGCGTGTATTTGATATGAAGTTAAATGTTGGTAACTTGGTAATGGTATAGCAGCAATAAGTATATCTATCATCGGGTCTCCCAGCCAAATATAGTGGCTGTTGGCGGTTGGGAATATAGGATGTTTATGACTGTTATCTGTAGTCAAGTTTACTTTATAAATGACTGGTCCCATCCTCCACTGAGCCTGCGTTAGTGTAAATGACTGTCTAGTGTCTCTATATACCCCAGTCTTAACCGGCTACGTAGGTCCCTAACCTCAGTCTTAACCGGCCACGTAGGTCGCTAACCCTAACCCCAGTCTTAGTTTATTTTTGGCTTTCACCTTTATTTTATATATTTTATGGAGGGACAGACAGTAGGCTGACAGGAAATGGGGGGAGAGATGGTGGCGTGACATGCAGTAAAGGCCGTCGGGATCGGGGAGTCGAACCCACGGCACACTGCCAGACTGGATTACCAGCCAAGGGGCCTGGACCGCTGAGCCATGGCCCATGAGGCCCCTAACCTCAGTCTTAACCGGCCACGTAGGTCGGACTAACGGGTCGGGAGGTCAGACTTATTCCTCCTCTGTATGTTCTCAAGCCCAGACAACTGTTCCACAATCTTCAAATACTACGGAGAGTCTGTAACTGCACCTCGCAATGGTTGCACCATGCAGGAACCTGTCGTCCGTTTTTTAATTTATGTTCATATATATTAAGATATCTTAAAAGTACATTCTTTTTTTTTCATTTTTCTTTTCAATCTCTGCTAAAGACAGATGCAGGCTTCTAAATGATGAATCAGAGTAGTACTTTTTTATGTGACCGCAAAGCCAGAAATGGACGTGTCGGGGAAGAGGTGCGACTCTGCTTTGTTTTCGACTCTGTTTTCAGCACGGCCGATAATGCAGACTGTCGCGTTTTGAAAATGGCGCGGGCCTATTCACTCTTTCGTCAGATCAAACGTACTGTATATGCTTTGACCTGCTTGACTAAAGTTTTGTATGACATGATTTTGCCATGTAAAATAATATGAATTGGCCTACACTATACACTACAACCCCTAAAATACAGTACAGTATGTTAGATGTTGGCTATAATAGCGCCAACAACATGCTTACCTGTGACCACTAGGTGTCACTAGATATCTCTGATCGATATCTCTGCCCAAGTAATCCTTGTATTCCTCTGACTCATCCTTTAAACATATACAGAAACATGTTAATCCACCCCCCCCCCCCCCCACACACACACACACACACACAGCTGCTTAGTATTCCCTTCTCTAATTCATGATTGCGTATGTTTAAAATGTGTTTTTACGCTTTATTTCTTTTCTTTTTTATCGAGGGCTGAGTGAGAGTGACGAGTCTGGGTTGGTCTCATGCAGGCATGCGGACGCCTTCAGTGGCAGCCATCTTTGGATGTGGATGTGGTGGTTGGTGGTGGTGGTATCGAACCTGGCGTGTGGTGTGATATTTTCATTTCATTTTTTCTTGTCTCTGGTGCATTCCGTCTCCCCATCTCTCTCTCTCTCTCTCTCTCCGTTTCCTTCCGACTTCCTTCTTTTTAAATCCGTAGAGTCACCGTCGTCTCCCCATCGTTCCCATGCATGCGGATCCTCTCATTTGCAAATGTAAACAAACGTATAACGAGCGGAAAAAATCTAGAGAGAGAGAGAGAGACTATGGAACAGAGGGAGGTACCCCACCCACCACCACCTCCACCCCACCACCCCAAGCACCCCGTCACACCCTCCCTCACCCACGCCCCCCCCCCCCCCTCGGCCCCCTCACCCTGCGTCCTCTCATTACCGTCCCCAGCTCATTTGAATAAATTAACACCCCTTGATGTCTTGTATAGCCACATGTATACATGCATGTACGTGTACGTATGCACATGCGAGAGAGCGCCCGCGCAACACACACACACACACACACACACACACACACACACACACACACACACACTATAGTGCACAAGGACAACCAGAAATATCGGACCTGCGCTTAATGCTAACGTATAAAAACATGCATGCATGCAATCGCATGAACACACACACACACACACACACACACACACACACACACACACACACACACACACACACACACAGTCACACACACGCACGCACGCACACAGGGGCACGTCGTTCATCCTCTGATGTGCTTATAACATCGCACATCTGCCACAACACGACAACACAACACACACATGCATGCATGCTCGGTTAAAGGCAAACAAACAGGCCATCGAACGAACGGCGCCTTTTGCTCATAATGCACTGCAGCAGCGTGGCCATTCATATTAGCTTAATGCAGATGAGGCGCCGCCACACACACACACACACACACACACACACACACGCAGAGGCAGCGAGGCAGGCTGGATGCTGTACGCATTCAGCGCGTCACTGAGAGGGAGTTCGGGGAGGGTTCCTTGGGGTGCGTGCGACGGTGCGAGGGCCTCCACAGCACAGTGTCTGTGTCCTAATGCCGCCGCCGCCGCCATGAAATTGTGCCTTTTGCAAAAACATCCAGTATACAAACGGCTTATACTGTATACCACAGAAATTGTAACCATGTCGTCGTCTATAATACTCTTAACCCATTCTGACCTGAGATCAGATTCATACGAGGTTTCCACTGGAAACACACTGGTCTGATTAACCCATTCTGACCTGAGATCAGATTCTAAAAAAATGTCAGTCGTTCTTTCGATTTTTCAAAAAATAGCAGATCTACAAGCTTGTAGATCTGCTATTTTTCAATAGCTAAAGCATAACATGATGCTAACACCCAAAATGGGTTCCCGTTCAGAATGGGATAAACCCCCAACAACTCCACCACACCGCCGCCCCTGTCTGTGCAGCAGCCCCACCGTAACCCCTCCTCATTTAAAATGACTGTATGTATGTATGTATAACCTTGGAAGTATATAAGCAATATTGCGATGCCCCTCTGCATCATCAGGTGTGACCTTGTCGAAGGTTCCATTGCCACTCACTGGTGGGGTGGGGGGGGTTGTGCCTTAACCCATTCTGACCTGAGATCAGATTCATACAAGGTTTCCACTGGGGACACACACTGGTCTGATTAACCCATTCTGACCTGAGATCAGATTCTAAAAATGTCAGTCGTTCTTCGAATTTTTCAAAAATAGCAGACCTACAAGCTCGTATCGCGCCACTCGGTGGCGCGATATGAGCTTGTAGATCTGCTATTTTTCAATAGGTAAAGCATAACATGATGCTAAACACCAAAACGGGTGCCCGGTCAGAATGGGTTAATACCAGATACATTAGTGCTAATATGATCCTATTGCATGTAAACAGGGCCCGAGGGCTGCTGTGATCGTCTGAGCATTAGTATTTTACATCTACATTAGCATCTCTCTCTCTCTCTCTCTCTCTGTCTCTCTCTCTCTCTCTCTGCATAGTACACCGCCTCTGTTTCTTTCTGCTCCCTGCAACTGTCACTCTCTCCTTCCTTCTCTCTCTCTCTCTCTCTCTCTCTCTCCTCCTTTTCCGTTCAACAAACTCTTCTTCTCCCTCTAAGGCAAAGACTTGAGAGAGAGAGAGAGAGACTGTGTGTGTGTGTGTGTGTGTGTGTGTGTGTGTGTGTGTGTGTGTGTGAGATGAGTCACATGTGTTGTGTTGTACAGTGGTGTCTATCCTATATGCAGTCGTGCAGCTCTCCATGGATGACAGTACAGTCCCTATCTATCCTATACTGTATATACAGTAAGCTGGTCTGCATGGAGCCTTTTCTCCAGCCTGTCACAGCGCATGATGATCACTGGCTGACAGTATATATACTGTACACAACCTGCTTGGCACTGTCGTGACCAATCAAATCATCCCCCCCCCTTTTAACTGGCCTGCCTTGTTGCCTTTTGATGTCCTATAATAACAGACACACACACACACACACACACACACACACACACACACACACGCATAGGCTTCTGTTATTGGATGCTCGGTGTCCGTCGTGTCCGTCCCCAAAAAACACGTCCCGTTGCGTTCTTGGTAAAGCTCAGCCGTGTAATACGGTGTACTACACACCTGTGCTTATGACCACGCGGCACGCCCCCCTGCTGTGGCCAAGGCGGAAGTGCCTCTCGCTTATATATATATATACGACAACTATACGGACAGTTTTCTATAAAAGTATATAAAGTATAGTGTTTGACCGCGGACGGAGGGGGCCATCTCAACTTGAGCCACATTGAGGCACCACCGAGCGAGATAAAGGCGAGCGAGCGTTCCCTGCCAAACGTTGCAAAGTTCGATTGAGCCTGACTTGGCGCCGTTCCAGTTGCAGCCAGGCACAGAAAAGTAAATCATGTCACTGGCGAGAGCATTTGCCCCCCCCCCCGACTGCCACTCAAAGTATGGCCGTATACTGGCCAACCACAGCGCGTCCTTGCACAAGTGCGCTGGCCAATCGCGGCGCATCCTTGCGCAGGCCGTGCAGGGTTTTCAAATGAGGAATGACAGATAATATCACGCCCGCCATACTTACCTATATATCGTCACCCGACAGGTGAGACAACCCCCTCTGCGTACACCTGATTCCACTTCCCACCAGTGTTGTTTTCGTCGACTAAAACTAAGACGAAAAATGTTCGTCGACTACCTTTTCCACTGAAGAAAACTAAATGGAAACTAACTTAAAACTATGCTATGGTGACTAAAACTAAGACTAAATATACTGACAATTTCGTCAACAAATAAAAACTAGACTAAAATGTTAGGAAGGGACTATAGTGGACAAGAGATCCAGTATAAGTCATTTTACACTTGGTTGCATGCTGAAAATAGCAGATCTACAAGCTCACAAACGCGTTGCACTGCGAAGTGTAAAATAAGTCATTATGACGGCAACAAGGCCCGCAAAAATACATTCTAGTCGACTAAATCACCTGTAGATTTAGTCGACTAAAACTAGACTAACACTAATACATTCCAGGTGACTAAAATGTGACTAAGACTGAAAGTGAAAACTATTCAGGAGACTATGACTAAAACTAAAATAGAAATTTGCTGACAAAAACAACACTGCTTCCCACTCGTGACTCGCCCTCAGTATCTTGCCAACCTCATGCTATACACTTATATAGGGCTGTATTTTGAGTGTCTTAACTTCTTAAGTACCAGGTCTTATTCCCTAACTTGAGTAAACTAAAGACCTGGAGGTGTGATCAATGCCATTTGGCTATTCTGAGTGGCCAAAGAGCATTGATCACGCCTCCAGGTCTTTAGTTTACTCAAGTTAGGGAATAAGACCTGGTACTTAAGACACGCAAAATACAGCCCGTAGTCCGCTATAATCAGTTCAGTTTGCTGTCCATTGTGTTCAACAACTATTCCGTGAGATTGCTTTGCAATTCTTTGTCATCTTGTTGTAGCCCAAAAGCGTGTTACCCTCGCCTCGCCACGAATCTAATGAATGTGTTGGTTTCCGTGTGTGTGTGTGACGCTCTGTGCTTTCTGAGTCATATCTCTGTACCTCGTCTGACAGTGTGTATAGACAGTTTTTAGTTTTTTTTTGTTGGCGGGGCTTTTATTTAGACAAGATGGTGCAGAGGAGACACAGCTATAGGAAATCAAGCGTGGGCAGAGAGGGAGAAAGACATGCAAGAATGCATGCAGGGTCTCCAGCATTGGACCGGGTATATACGGTGTGGTTGTGGTTGACGCAATATAACGTTGTGCGTGTGTGTGTGTGTGTGTGTGTGTGTGTGTGTCTCTCACAGTGTAAGATTTAATGTACCAGGTGTGCACCTCTGCAGGTTAACCCTTTCAAACCCACACGTTTCTTTGTTATCAGCGCATGTGTCAAATGCCCTGAAATGTATATGTGTTGTGTATACTGTATACCAACACTGTACACATGCAGGGTTCCTATGGTGTTTCATCGCGTGTTTCATTTGCGCGTGTGTGTGTGTGTGGGGCACTGTATATTTGCTCTCAACCGTTTGTCAAGTGTGTGGGAGTGTTGAGGCGGGTGAGCTGTGATTGTGTCTGTGCTCGAGTTTGTGCGTGCGTGCGTGCGTGCGTGCGTGCGACCGTGCGTGCATGCGTGCGTGTGTGCGTGCGTGCGTCTCCACCTGTTACATAACCATGAGTGGAGGCAGAATGTGCTGCCTTGCTCGCCGCACCACCAACACAGGGGCTCGTCAGTGGGAGTCGATGGACCACAGCTTGCATGCTTTATAGTTGCTTCAGAAGACTTATGGGGGTCTTTCTTATAACACTCCTCCCTGATGAACTCCCGTATCACACACCACAGCAATGAGTGGAACTATAAGGAGATGTTGTGGACCTCGGAGTCAAGCCTCATGAGATGACAGGAGGAGGAGAGGAAGCTGTTGCTTCGTTTTGGCCATCAGAAATGCTGAAATGTCGAGACAAAGAGGCTGAAACAAGTCATTTGGGGAAGGGGCAGGCCCCGTGACAATCATAGGAACTCTTCGTCTCTGTTGCCATGTGCATGCATGCATATACAAAAGAGAGCACAGTTGTCCATCCTCATATAGTTGATGGAATTCTATTGGATTTTTTTTTACACACACCAGCTGACAGAGCCAGCAGAGCACACCAGGAAACAGGAAGGAAAAGCCAGACAGAAGAGAATGAGTTACACTTTGAACCCACACACACACACACACACACACACACACAGCCGTATACAAACCTCAGAGACCGCGTTGTGCTACATTGTAGCCTACTATATACACATTAAGAATCCTCACTGTTAGTTTAACACTTGTAGTTGAGGCTTTTTTTCCTTTTGTATACTATATTTATTCATAGTTTTGAGGAAACATGCTGCTTTTTTTTGTCCCAAAATGACTTAGAAAGATAAGATTCGAGTGCTGCTTGTGACACCCCTTACACAATGCTGTAGTCAAATTCAATTTCAATTCAAATGAGCTTTATTGGCACAAATAAAACATGCATTGCATTGTAGTGTACATAGTACCCACCCCGACTGGCAAGGCATGTTTTATTTGTGCCAATAAAGCTCCTTTGAATTGAAATTGAATTGTGTATCATCAATCCACCGTTTTCTGCTTTTAAAGAGGAGCACAAAGAATGGTACTTGCTATACACTATACAGTAAATTGGTCCAGGACAAGAAATATTACAGAATTATGGTATATACCCCACAGGCCTACACACATATAAAGTCGTCAACTCAATTCCATTTCAGCTATAGCTTATAGTGAAGAGAGAATAGTCTAATATTATCGTGTTTAGGGTTTAAATTATATACCACTGTTAAGGCTATAGCATTTATACAGTATATAACTAATATGTCTGCCACCCAAATGTGATCGCCTGCAGCAATGCAAATAAATGCACCTATAAATGGATCCTGCTTTTATAGTTTATATATTTTGGTCATCGTGATGAATGCAATTTGTCCCACTAATTCATACAAGACGATGACGAGAGAGAGTTCTATCCCCTCTCAACACAATCTCTCTTTTCTGTCTGCGTATCTAACGCTGCTCATGGCAATGCGACCCCTAATTATGCAGTGCGTCTTTGAACCTCCCCTCCCCTGCTCTCTCTCTCTGTGTGTGTGTGTGTGTGTTGTGTGTGTGTGTGTGTGTGTGTGTGTGCGCGCGCGCGCGGGCGCGTGCGTGGGGGCTCTACAAATGGGGTTCAAAGTCTTTGGGGACGCGCTGCAGCTCTGTGAGTGCATACTTTAAAAAAAAAACACCCTAAAAAGGCATAAAGGACACGAAACACAATTGAGAACATTATAATTAAGTAACACTGATGTTTGTCAATCCGCGTCATTATAAAAATGATGACCCCAAGAGATGAACTGTAGAAAGAAAGCAAAAAGAAATAGGTGCATATAATCCAAAGAAGACTCTCTCTCTCTCTCTCTCTCTCTCTCTCTCTCTCTCTCTCTCTCTCTCTCTCTCTCTCTCTCTCTCTCGTGCGCTCTAGAATGAATTCCTTTGTGCGCCGAATAGAATGAGGAGACATGGATGAATCAGGATGACGGTCCACAGGTGCGCATTATACGGCTCTGCTCGCGTGCATTCCACACTTTGTCGACGACCGAAGAACGGACAGGCAAAGCG
>NC_137870.1:3844296-3861796 GCF_963924005.1 Protomyctophum bolini | reverse complement strand
TTAGTAACAGTGTTTGTTCAACTATTCAATTATTCTGTTTGTAGTAGAGCTGGGCATATACTTGATCTGTGCAGGGATCTGCTTTAATCAAGATTTAGAGCAGCTGTGTTGATGGAGAACAGGTGTGGATGTAGGCCTGTATAAATGAGCCAGGGGTCACAGTGACTTCATTCAGTGCTGAATTCAAGTGATTCTAAGTGGAAGGACAGCTCTGAGGTTATAGACAAGAAACAATTATTTTAACGTTTTTGTTTGAGTTTTCACACTTTGCAGATTTTTTTTTTAGTTTTAATAAATTCATCTTTTTGAAACGTATAAGATACTTTTTTTTTGGAGAAGCATGAGTTCAAGTCCGTTGCTCTCCCCAGGTTGGCAGAGGGTGTGTAGGGCCCAGGATCACATTAGATAATTGACACAGGGGTGAACATTGGGTTACAATGCACGCACGCACGCACGCACGCACGCACGCACAAACTCAAGAAATACTTATACCATTCAGAGAGTGAGTCACGTGCATGCGCACATATGCATGTGCACACATGCATGTGCACATATGCGTGCACACGTGCACATATGCGTGCACACGTGCACATGCATACATGCATGCCTATAGTGCACAAACACACGGCACACATTTTCTTTTCTGCTTACTATCAAACAATTTATGCTCCCGGCCGTCTGTCTGTGAGGGAGAGTCTGAAAATATATAAATAAACCACCACTACAAACCTGACACTCTTCAGCGCAAATCATCCTTTTGAAGTATAGGCCTATAGTTGGAGTGCATGTGAATGCTCAAATGGCTGCCTAAATATTCCACTGACACTGCATAAAATGGATATGGGGATATTGTTTACCCTCTTACTCTGTGTGTGTGTGTGTGTGTGTGTGCGTGTGTGTGCGTGTGCATGTTTTTGCGTGTGCTTTTTCAGCCCTTTTTCAGTGCCGCGCTATGAGCTTGTAGATCTGCTATTGTTCAATAGCTAATAGGGTTCCCGGCCCTGAACGTGTTAAAGTCTAACTCATGTTGCTATATATGACTATAGGTGATTTAATGGTGATGTAAAACAAACGGTGTCAAAACAAACATTACATTCTCTTTATTGTTAATGGGATTTAATCTTTGTGCTATAAGGGACAAAACAAACATTAGGTCCTCTTTGTTGTCAATGCTGTTTTTAAAACAAACATTGAACTAAAGACAAACATTAAACCATGTATATCAGAGGGTATAGTTGATCTACAAGCTTTACAACGACACATTATGAACTTCCACAACTATGATATGATATGATATAGTACTTTATTGTCAGTTCACACTGAAATTTGTCTTGCGACACAGCAGCCAAGTATGCAGAACATATACAAAACACAAAGAACAAGACAATTTAAATACATAAAGACATGAGCAATATCCACCGCTTAGATTATCCTGTGGCTACTACATCTCCTGATTAAGCCTCAAGGTCGACTGGTAGACAAAGGACCTCTTTAGTCTGACCTTATTGTATGCTGGTACACCATATCTCCTTCCTGAAGGTAGCAACCTATATTCTCCATACAACACATGCTTAGTATTAGAGGAGATATTCCTTGCTAACCTTAGGATGCTGTTATCATATGTGGATGTATAAAGTTTCTGAAGTTGTTGTCCAACAATCTTTGAACAAATGTTCAGTTGTTGCAGCAGTTGTGACTTTAGGGCTGCAGACAAACATCCATACCATACTATGTTTGGCAAAGGTTTCGTGTTAGATGGAAGACAAAGCAGTCCAGGTACAAAGGAATCCAGTTTAGTCTATAGAGAGTTTATGTGGTTAATGCATTTCCCTCTGAGTCAGAGGCAGCAAAATGAGTGACACCCAATCTTAACAACAAGCACATTTATTACATGTGTGTAGGTTTTCTTTATGGCGGCCATTTGTTGTATTCCTTGTAATATCGTGGCAGTAATTCTATTACGACTGACTGCAAATGGCCTGTTACTGTACTTGGACCTGAACGTGCTGCAGTGCAAAGTGTTCTATATCTACTGTATCATACCGTATATACTATAGTGATTGCTCTGTGGTTCTACACATTGAAAACACAACAGACACCTTACCTACCGATGGATGGGCTTTATTATATGTTATGTGCACTTTTGTTTGCCCCTGTGTGATGTGCATGTGCTTCAGAGAGAGAGAGAGAGAGATGGATTAATGGCCCTGTTCTCCCTGCATGTACGTGATGGTTTTGAATGAATGTAGATGACACAGGAAAAAAGGGCTGCATTATGCATGCAACGATTCACCATATAGGCAATATCCTCCTCCTCTCTCTCCTCCAAGCATATACATATTCATACTGCATTTTCATGCCCACTGCAAGAAAAAAAAAAAGGAAGAGAAAGTGCCAAATGTATTGGAGGCTATAGAGAAAAGAACGGCTGGAGCAGAAAAGAAGACTGTGGGAAGTGGAACGCATAAAGCCAGAGTGAAGTGAACAGTCGAGGCGACACAAACAGTTGCACTTGGCAGTTTATCCCAAACCACTTCTGACTTCTTCCGTTCTATAATTGCACCCAGTGTTGTTTTTGGCAGCAAATTTCATTTTTTCTTTTTAGTTTGAGTCACATTTTAGTCACCTGGAATGTTTTAGCGTCGTGGCTAAATATCATGAGATTTTAGTCGACTAAAACCTACAGTTGATTTAGTCGACCAAAATGTATCTTGATGCCGTGGTCGCAATGGCTGATTTTACACTTGCTGAAAATAGCCGATCTACAAGCTCACAACTGTATAGATCGGCTATTTTCAGCTTGCAAAGTGTAAAATGACTTACAGTATACTGGATCTCGTCCACTATAGTCCCTTCCTAACATTTTAGTTGATATAGTTTTTATTTGTTGACAAAATCGACAGTATATTTAGTCATAGTTTAATAGTCATCATGGCTTTAAGTTTCTATTTAGTTTTGATGTGGTTTTTGTCAGTGAAAAAAAGGTAGTCGACGAATATTCTTCGTCTTAGTTTTTTAGTCGACGACGACGAGACGAAATCGACACTGATTTGCATCCACGCTTGAAGAAGCTATATATAGGTGACTCAAAATGCAGTTCACGACCTATACAGAATATGGCTCATGCAGGGCTTCGGTTTTATGCGGTTTGTTGAACGCGCTTCGTTGGGTTCCAGGCGGAACGGTATAGCCCGAGGCTACACGCTGGGACCGTCTGAGGGCGGATGTCTGCCAAACAGAGACGAGGGAAAAACTGGGTTATCGTGTGCCGTGCTGCTGCCATGTGCTTCTGTGGTGTGGCGCGTGAACGTTCACAGCAACACGACAGTATATAGCTGAAGGCTTAAACCATTCAGGACGGGAACCCACTTTTGGTGTTGGCATCATGTTATGCTTTAGCTATTGAAAAATAGCAGATCTACAAGCTCATAGCGCGCCACCGAGTGGCGCGCTACGAGCTTGTAGGTCTGCTATTTTTGAAAAATCAAAGAACGACTGACATTTTTTAGAATCTGATCTCAGGTCAGAATGGGTTCATCAGACCAGTGTGTTGTCCAGTGGAAACCTCGTATGAATCTGATCTCAGGTCAGAATGGGTTAAACCATTCAGGACGTCAGGAACCCCCTTTTGTGTGTTTGATAAGCATTGTTATACTTTAGCTATTGAAAAATAGCAGATCTATACGAGCTTTGTAGATCTGCTATTTTTTTCTAAAATAGCAGACCTACAAGTTCATAGCGGGGCACTCGGTGCCACGCTATGAGCTTGTAGATCTGCTATTTTTCAATAGCTAAAGTATAATATAATGCTTTAAAAAAACACCAAAAGGGGTTCCCGCCAAGAATGGGTTAAAAATGATATTTCACCTTAAAAAACAAAAGAACGTTGCTAATTTCATCGTCTACTCAGTCTCACGTGAACACCCCCCACACCGTTTTGATGTTGCTCCATTCAGTATTTAGATATTTGATATTCCTTCTTAAGACAAAACTCTGCATATACATTGCATTACAGTATAGACGATGAAATTACCAAAAGTTTTTTTTTTTTTTTAAGTGAAATCTCCCTTCAAGTGGTTATACAGACGTGGATGTAGTCGCTTTACTGCTCATTACTGTGTTGTGTGTGTGTGTGTGTGTGTGTGTGTGTGTGTGTGTGTGTGTGTGGTGTGTGTGTGTGTGTGGATCACACACGACTCAACACATGGCGGCCACAGCGTCCTTACGGTGGCTCCTTTCCGCTGGAGGCCCTGATCTGATCTGTGCTGCATGGAGGAGCCCTGTCTCCTCCACCGCTGTATCGGTGTGTGTGTGGGTGCGTGCACGCATGTGCGAGTGCATCTGTGCGTGCTCGTGCGTGTGTGTGTGTGTGTGTGTGCGCGTGTGTGTGTGTGTGTGTGAACTCAGTGACCCGAATACATAACAGAGGACAAAGCAATTAGCCGTCACATCATAAGCCATTGCCTTTTGAAATCTGTTGCCACTCAGTTGGAGCTGCTGTCACTGTCATTCAGGCTGTTTGGGTCGGCGTTTGAGGATGTCATTTAGGTCATTTCAAGGTTTGAACAGGCTATATATATATATATATATATATATATATATATATATATAACTGAGAGTCTTTTCTTTCTTCAGAATGAGTTAATAGCACAGGCAGACTCGATCTTCACATGTCTGAAATAAGTAAATAACAGGTGTAATGTTAGAGTCCACATCATAGAAGTGAACCTTTCAAGCCTTGTTTTCCCAACTCGCTAGTGTTTCTCTGCAAGACATTTACTCCATAAGCCATATCTCCAAAACTGGTGGGTCAAACTGAACAACCAATATCTCAATTTGAAGCTATGGTTCCCTGCTTTCATATTGTATATAACTGTCATGAGCTATAGCGGTCTTTTCACCCCTAAGGTTGATCTATACTTCGTAGTGTGTGACGGTGCACCAGAAATAGCAGGGAAATAAACGTTGGTGGTGCTACAGTGTGTGGCAGCCAATGAGAGTGACTGACATGAACCTGAGTGACAGGATGGGTTCAAATTGACCTGAATTCATCGTTTTGAACACAGAGGAACTGCTCCAGTTTAGTGGGTAGGTAGGAGGGGCAACCTCTCTCTTGCTCTCTCTCTCTCTCTCTTGCTCTCTCTCTCATTCTCTCTCCCTCTCTCTCTCTCTGAACACACCTTTATTTTGCATTACTCAAGATTCAAGATTCAAGATTCAATAATTTATTTGCCATGTCAACAAGTTGATAGGAATTTGTCTTGGTTCATACTCAACATATACAACCATAGATACACAAACAAGAAGGACAGTACAATACAAAAACAAAAACCAGCAGCATAGGAAATTACATTCAGTTTTTTTAAAGTGCAATATGCATATATCTATGAGTTCAGATGTCTAATGGCTACGGGGTAAGTGCTATCCCTGAAGCGACATGTTGAGCTCTGGATACTTCTATATCTCCTGCCTGATGGGAGGAGATTGAAGAGGTGATGTGCAGGATGGGAGTTTTCTGCAATGATTTTATTTGCCTTCCTAATTATTCTGGTGGAATAGAGTGAGGAAAGTGTAGGGAGGCTATACATCCTATGTTTTTTGATGCGCGACGTACTACTCTTTCCAGCTTTGATTTGTCTTGAGAGGTTGTGTGACCAAACCAGACAAGCTCAAAACAGTGGTCCAGGGACCACCAGTGGTCCTTGAGGGGGTTCCAGGTGGTCCCCAGTTACAGTAAACTTAAATGATGGAAGAGTTGGTATAACCAAATGGACCCGTAATAGATCTTTAACTCTTTGAGAGCCTAACATGAATTAATTGGTTTCATTTTTAACACTCTCAAAATCAGTTAAACTATTGTCAAACATCTGCATTACAAGATGTCTATACACAAGTAGATTCCTGCTATGTATGGTAGCTGGTGGGATAAAATAGACCTTTTAAGTACCATTACTTCTAATAGTGTACTGCAGCCTGGCTGGGCAGCGACTTGTAACCCAAGGTCATTACATAGGCCAACGCTGCTTTGATATAGCAGTGGTGAGATATAAGTGATGAGAGATATAAGAACTTCAGAATTCTCCAGGACAGACTCTGTCCTGCTTCGAGGCGCGCCCTGACCGACGAACTGATATGATCACATTTGATTTGTGATGTAAACGGGTCGTATTTGCTTTTACTCATATCCGTATGCTGTTCTTATTCATTTCAGGGGAATACCCTGTGTATATTATATAGTCAATAAATATATGCCAGTTCTGCCTTTCATTGTATACAGTAGAATGATTTAATAGATGCAAGCTTTGGCGTAGTGGGTATAATCTCTGTGTATGTATTTGCCACCGGACCTTAGCATAACCAGGACACACACACACACACACACACACACACACACACACACACACACACACACACACACAGTACGGCCACATCAGATGTAGCCTGCACGTCAATACCGCATTGGAATTGTGGACATCTTATCCAACGACAAGTTGTGGGTCTGAGAGGCTAAATGTCCCACACATGTCCCACACATAAGCCCTCCCTGGGTTTCTTTTCTCACCTGCACACACTTCTTTTATTGATGTTACCTTTTTGTACTGTTTTTATTGTGCGAAATAAACTAAACTAAACTTAATGTCATCAAACGATGGTCCATATGGTGCATGAGGCTTAAATGAATAGAATAAATAATGGACCTTGACATGAAAAGGGTTTAAATCCACCGCCGTACACACTACTACAGTCAAGCCATTTTATTTATCTGACCCTCATAAACGTTACTTGTTATAACTATCGCTCTGGGACCCACAACATTTCACTGCATGGGTGTAAAACAATACAAATAAAGATTCACTCTATATGCACGTCCACAACAGAGCACCTTTACCCCAGGCAGTCACCCTGCACCCATAACCCTGCTGAGGACCTCCCTCTGCCTGCCGTCTGGTCAAAAGACCCAAGCCCACACACACGCACACGCACACACGCACACACGCACACGCACACGCACACACTCTTTGTCGGTGGTGGATTACAGACTGAGTGGATATAGAGCATGTGTGTGTGTTAAATGTGGAAGGAGATTAAGTGGAATTAACTCTCTGTGTCTGGCATACAAATTCCAATCACACATAACATAATATAGCATGTATGTATGCCTCTTCTGCCGCAGTATAAGAGAGAGAACGCTGAATATATTATATATATACGTCACCATCTGGTGGCGCAAAACCTTATCAACATGTATCGATATCCCTCGTTTCAATGGATATCCCATGAATAGTTATTATTCTGTTGATTATACTTTGCATTGCTTAATGTTTATTTAAAAGAAAGAAAAAAGAACACAGAGAAAGACTTTTAAACCTGCTTCCGACCTGGTGTGTGTGTGTCCGAATTTTGGGCATGTCTTCTTCAGCACACGCCTGGGCATATTATCACGTGGCTGGCGTGACGCCCAGGCGTGTCCCAGGCATGTCGTCGCGACGGAACGCCCAGGCATGTCCAGGCAAGTCGTCGCGACAGAACAACCAGGCATGTCAACACAGTAGGTCGCCCAGGCATGCCCGGGCATGTGATCACAACCACTTGTAGAGCGCCTATATCATTAGGCTGATCTCCTGTGGGGGTCAAGCTCCTAATCCTGGAGTGACGGACCCCCCCACCCCACCCCTGGAATGCTCTTCCCAGTCATATCAAAGACTACCCCCCCCTCCCTCCCTCCCTCCCTCCCTCCCTTCCTTCAAAGCTGCCCTATGAAAGCACATCTGTTTACAATTGCTTTTTTCCGAGTTGGGAATGATCTCAACTCGTTAGTTGTTTTATTGTTTTCTTTCTTTTTGAGTGTTGTAACCACTCCTATAGACAGCTATGTGTGTGTGTGTGTGTGTGTGTGTGTGTCCATGCCTGGGTCCCTGGCTGGGGTCTGTCTGTCTGTCTGTCTGTCTGAGCACGGAATAGCGCTTGGTTGGTTTTCACAAGCAAGTGTCACTATTGCGCAGCCTAGAACACACATATTAACATGTATATGTGATGACTTGGGGTGTTACAGTACAGTACAGTACAGTACAGTAGAGGGACCCCCTGGGGACCCCCACACGGTAACTCTGTCATTTCTCGACCGTTTCGGACACGGGGCGGCTCGCCGGAAACGGTCATTTTGGCTTAGTCGACTAAAATCTTATGACGTTTAGTCGACTACAAGTAGACTATATAACTCCAAGACATTCCAGGTGACTGAAATGTGACTAAAACTAAATAAAAGCTATTCAAGAGACTGTGACTAAAACCAAAATCAAAATGAGCCGCCAAAAACAAACACGGATATATATATAGCCTTTGTTTTGTGTTAATTGTTTCATGCCAGCCCTCTCACGTTATCACGTTATCACGTTATCGATCCACGACCACTCCATTTACACCAGAGATAGGACAGGGACAGAAGTGACCTCTCTTAACACGTTCTTATCTGCAAATAAAAGATGGCTGACCCCCCCCCCCCCCCGCCACCCCCACCCCTCCCCCCCACTCCATCCGATAGCCAATCTGTTAATGTGTCCCCATTGTGGATATCTATTGATCTACAACACGAGATCTATAGAAATTAGTGTCTATATATAAATGGCATCTGATAATGTCTTCATTCATTTCTCAATTGATATATATATATATATATATGCTCGAGCCCGGTATATACATGCCCCCCGCCCCTCCCCTCCCCTCCCCTCCCCTCCCCAGTACATTGAGAATTAAGGAGATATGGCTAATCCGGGTATTGTTGACACGATCCTAGTGAAAAAAAAGGGATTAATTAAGTGTCATTGTCTGAGAAGAATAAAATGTTCAGGCTCGGGGGGGGGGGGGGGGGGGGGCTACAGCGGCTTTGTCTGGCCCCCAGCCAAGCTGAGCTCAGCACTTCTTTGCACTCCTCCTAGCCATACACACACCCATGCACGCACGCGCATCCACGCACGCACATGCACGCGCACAAAGGCACCTCACTACCCCACTAGAGACTATGGGGGGGGGGGGGGGGAATATATGGTCTATCTCCCCTAAGACAACTTATCAGGCAACAGCTCTTCATTTGTGCAGCAGCAGCAGCATTGTGTGTGAATATAGCGAGTATTATAGTCTGTCTGTATGGTAGTGGGCCAACTCCAGCCCCGCAGCGCTGTGTGTGTGTGTGACTGTGTGTGTGTGTGTGTGTGTGTGTGTGTGTGTGTGTGTGTGCAGTGTGTGTGTGTGTGTGTGTGTGTGTGTGTGTGTGTGTGTGTGTGTGTGCACGCCAGCGCAGGGCCACTCATGGGTCTTCTCAAGCGATGATGGACTTGAGCAGGAGCTGAACTATGTTACAGTGTATTGTTCTAACAACCTCCTAAATTGTTTGTTTCCTTAAGCTGAGGATGTGGACAGACAGGAATTGAAGGGGAGTTATATACTGTATATACTGTATATATGCGACCCATTTTCCCCTCCGTCTGTCTATTCTCCCAGACTGTATACTGTAATGTAATCCTATTAGATCACTGGATCTCAACTGTATAGTAATTCCAAGGACCCCCAGTAGTTTGATATGCATTAGATTAGCCCATTTCATATACGTTTTTTTTGACGGGGGCAGTATAAGCCCCGCCTATACTCAGCTGTAGATTTCCATCCTATACACAAACATTAAACTCCCATTGACACTGAATGGAGAACGTTATAACGTCATTAGAGCGGTGCCCGTTGGGAACTGGCCTACTTGGAACGATGCAAGTTGGAAATGCAAGCCCCGTCCGTGTCCCTTTATTCTTATATTATGGAGTTCTGTGTGTCAGGCATGCCCAAATATGGAGTGTTGTTGTGATGTCAGAACAGGCCAGCTCCATATGTGGACCCTGGGCAGGGGCCCATGTCCAGACAGAGCCCGGGCAGAGGGCTCTGGATGGACAGGGGCCCGACTCGACACCGGGCACTGCACTCCCTGCGGGGGTGTGGAACACGTGTGTCGAATATGACGTATTGCAGACAGACAGACAGACAGACAGACAGACAGACAGACAGACAGTTCATGCTAATTTAACTCACATAGTGAGAGAAATGGAACCACCTGGACCTGTAAGGGTCTTGACTATACAATTTGCAATTTAGGCATTTAGCAGACGCTCTTAATCCAGAGCGATTTACAGTAAGCAAGAACAAAATGACTGCAGGTTATAGTGTCCAGTTTTTGGGGGCTGGCTATACACTCCAGTGTTCATTTAAATAGGGGTCCATTTAGTTTCCATTTCCGTTCTTCGAGTTAAATTAAGACACACACACACACACACACACACACACACACACACACACACACACATTGGCGGCCTTATATACATATATATTGAAACATTATGTTTCAATCGTTTCAATTGAAACGGGCCTCGAGCCTCCAGCGGCCTCCCCGTTTTGTTGGCAAGATTTAAAAATAATAAAGCCCCGACATGTCTGCGGAGTTTATTTCTCCTGCCTTCTGTGTGATTTATTTATCCTTCCAAGCCCACTATCCCGCGTCTACTACATCCTGTAGTTCACTTAAGAAATAAAAGTATTGTTATAAGCAGATTTTATTTTGAAGAGAAAGAGGAAGTTGTTTCGGTTGTCGCCAACTGCCATGACAGTCATAGAGTTGTATATATACTCTAAGATGACAGTCTACTCGACTAGAAGTTCCGGGTGTTAGTGGAATAATAACAACAACATGCTTTTAGCCAAAGTTGATAAACACCGCATGCGTCTATGAATTAAACAATGTAGGCTAAACACTTTGGAATTAAACATGGTATATCCTCCGTGGCGGCGTCATTAGGTGAGTACTAGTAAATGAATTGTTAAGTTTCATAGTATCATTCATCATCATCAGGCTGTTGTTGATGCCCCCCAAAATGAACAGGTTACACAGCCTACTAGGATTCTCATTATGTTACTGTCACTGCCTGCAAGGATGGCCGCCGTGCCATTTCTTATAAACTATCTAATTCATACGTGGGTCGTCGTGGGTCCACGTGGAGTTGTTGTTGTTGTTGTTCATGCGCCACGGTGCGCGGCGTGGAGAGGGCATCAGAGCGCAGAGCAACAGCCTAGTAATAGTATGGCATATTGTCTTTAGCCTACTCTCTGCACTCTCTTTCTGTCCAGCCTAGGCTGGCGATTGTGACGAATTATATTCGTTAATAAAGAGAGAGTTGTAAAGGGGATATTGTCTACTATGGTCAGTTCATAGTGTGTATCATTGTCGTTTTTAACCGGGCCATGATAATGCGGTACAATTAATGTGCACAGGGGATTTTGGAGAGGGACAGCAGAAAAAGGAGATAGACATAATAACTTCTGACAGGAATGCACTAGGAACTTACTTTTTTTGACATGCTCATATCACATTATCGCAGAGATATATTTTCGAGTTAATAAAAAAGGAAAAAAAATATCTATTTTTACAAAAAAATTAAGAAAACGAATGGTTCAAACCCATTCATTAAGATTCGAGTGCCAACCCTAACGAGCGAACATTCGAACCTTGAATGTTTGGGGACAGCCTTAACACACACACACACACACACACACACACACACACACACACACACACACAGACTGGAAGTGTCGAGACTGGGAGGTCGGGGGTTCCATCCCCGGCCGCAGGTCATACCAAATAAAAATGGGACCCAGTGCCTCCCTGCTTGGCACTCAGCATCGAGGGTTGTATTGGGAGGTTAAGTCCCAGCGACATAGCGTCATGTGATGTCGAGCTGCCTCACGCTACAGAAACAGGAGATGGGCTCCTGCCCCTATGTGGCAGTGTTGTTTTTGGCAGCAAATTTCTATTTTAGTTTTAGTCGTTGTCTCTTGAATAGTTTTCACTTAGTTTTAGTCACATTTTAGTCACCTGGAATGTTCTAGTGTTTAGTCTAGTTTTAGTCGACTAAATGTCATACGATTTTAGTCGACTAAATCTACAGTTGATTTAGTCGACTAAAATGTGTTTTGATGTTGTTGTAATGACATATTTTACACTTTGGTTGCATGCTGAAAATAGCAGATCTACATTATCACAACGCGCTGCGACGCGGTGTGATAATGTAGATCTGCTATTTTCAGCATGCAACCCAGCATAAAACTGGATCTCTTGTCCACTAGTCCCTTCCTAACATTTTAGTCTAGTTTTTATTTGTTGACGAAATTGTCAGTATATTTAGTCTTAGTCTTAGTCATCATAGATTCGTTTTTATTTAGTTTTATTTAGTTTTAGTCAGTGGAAAATGGTAGTCGACGAACATTTTTCGTCTTAGTTTTAGTCGACGAAAACAACACTACTATGTGGGCCTCACGGCTCGGCAAGGCTTATACTTACCTACTGCGTCACTGACTGTACGTATGTAAACGTATACGTACGGTAACTCCAAAATGTTAAATTATCAGGAAATGAAAAATATACATTTTTAAGGAAATGAATAAGGGAATGAATAAACGATGCAATACTGCCTCATCAAAGTTGGTGCTGTGACTTTAGATATTGTCAATTTCTTGCAGGAGAAGTGAGCGAGGTGGTGGAGTTAGATGTTTTAGCAGACAGTTTGAGGGTCCAATGGAGTTAAGAGGTTTTGTCCAATGCATTTTTTCATTACTACTTTCCATTGGTTCAATATTTTCGAGATTATACAATACATTGTTGTCATCGATGAATACCAGAGCCATCTAATAGAAGGGTTACGACATAGAGGGGGCAGAAACCGAGGGCTCGAGCTCTGTTCATGCAGCCTGAACTGAGACAAGCTGGAGTTGGAAATACATTGTTTTCAACGAGGGCGGCGCAAATAAGAGCTATTTTAAGCATGTGTGCAACATGACAACTGTGAAGTATTGTACAGTAACAACTAAAGTATTTTTTTATGTTTATATTGTAAACTACTACAAGACATCTAAAATAAAGGGATTTAATGATATGATATGATATAGTACTTTATTGTCAGTTCACACTGAAATTTGTCCTGCGACACAGCAGCCAAGTATGCAGAACATATACAAAACACAAAGAACAAGACAATTTACATACATAAAGACATGAGCAATATCCACCGCTTAGATTATCCTGTGGCTACTACATCTCCTGATTAAGCCTCAAGGTCGACTGGTGGACAAAGGACCTCTTTAGTCTGACCTTATTGTATGCTGGTATACACCATATCTCCTTCCTGAAGGTAGCAACCTATATTCTCCATACAACACATGCTTAGTATTAGAGGTGATATTCCTTGCTAACCTTAGGATGCTGTTATCATATGTGGATGTATAAAGTTTCTGAAGTTGTTGTCCAACAATTTAAGAGCATTAAAGCTGGGCTTTTTCCGCCTGAGTCCAATGCATTTCTTCCTACTTCCGGTCCAGGACTTGTCCCAGTTGGTTGTCCCCATTCTCAATAGAAGTCTACGTAGGAGAGGACTTGTCCCAGTTGGTTGTCCCCATTCTCAATAGAAGTCTATGTAGGAGAGACGCCATTGGACTGAAGCCCCATGAAGTGAACGCAGTGTTGCGTAACTCTGTCTATATCTAAGGCTCTGGTGAATACAGTTTTAACCCATTCTGGGCGGGAACCCCTATTGGTGTTTTAAGCATTACGTTCGGGTCTCTAGTATTAACAGCTCCTCCTCTTGTCTCCTCTCTCTCCGTCCAGTCAACAGTGAGGATGTGGTCTCCACGCGGCTGTACTTTGTGAACGCCTCCCCGCAGCGGGTGACCTTCTCCAGCTCCGTGGGGGTGTCCCTGCCCTGCCCCGCGGGCGGCGCCCCCCACGCGCCCGCCCTGCGCTGGTACCTGGCGGCGGGCGACGACGTGTACGACGTGCCGCACATCCGCCACGTGCACGCCAACGGCACGCTGCAGCTCTACCCCTTCCCGCCGTCCGCCTACAACAGCATCATCCACGACAACGAGTACTTCTGCACGGCCGAGAACCAGGCGGGCAAGATCCGCAGCCCCGGCATCCACGTCAAAGCAGGTATGAGACGTTGTTGTTGTTGTTGTTGTGTTGTTGTTGTGCTGTTGTTGTGTTTGTTGTTGTTGTGTTGTGGTTGACGGAGACCGTTTCGCCACCGTTAACCCATTCTGACCTGAGATCAGATTCTAAAAATGTCTTCTATACATCCTGACAGTTTTCTGAAAAAGCTATGTTTCTGTGTCAGTTGTTCTTCGATTTTTCAAAAATAGCAGACCTACAAGCTCGTAGCGCGCCACTCGGTAGCGCGCTACGAGCTTGTAGATCTGCTATTTTTCAATAGGTGTCCAAAAGGTGTTCCCACCCAAAATGGGTTAACCCATTGGTTCCCAAAGTGGGGGGACCACCGCTCCGGTGGTGAGCTGACCACCGCTCCGGTGGTGAGGTGACCACCGCTCCGGTGGTGAGCTGACCACCGCTCCGGTGGTGAGCTGACCACCGCTCCGGTGGTGAGGTGACCACCGCTCCGGTGGTGAGGTGACCACCGCTCCGGTGGTGAGGTGACCACCGCTCCGGTGGTGAGGTGACCACCGCTCCGGTGGTGAAATAACGTTGAGCGGTGGTGGTGAGTAAAAACAGAGAGAAGGGGCTGGAGCGGTGGCGGTGGTTTGCTCTTCACCGCGCCTCGTGACGTCATGTTGTAGTTCGGTGGTCACCTAACCACCGTGAATCCAGACTATGTATGAACACTCTCCCTGACTAAGACCACCTCTCTGTTAGGGGGGGGGGGGGGGGTCTGCGGGGAGGGGGGGGGGGGGGGGGGGGTCATGCCAAAAGTGCTGCGTCTTCACCCTGCCTGTGGCTCCTGTGTAAAGCTCTAGCTACAGCAGACAGACAGACAGTTGGTGCAGTGACCCCTACAGCCCCGTTGCCAAGGTCACTGCTGGAGCGTGGCACCCGACAACGCTCCGCGCCGACGTATGGGGAACATGCATGGAGAGTGCACGTGACGTGACCTCAATATACATACGCACGCACACACGCACACACGGTCGCACGGTCGCACATGCATAAACGCACGCACAAACGCACGCAGGCACACACACACACACACGCGCATGCACGCACCAGCCTGTGCCTAAACTCATGCCAACAGGCCTCCTGTCTCCCTGTCTCTCCATCTGTCCATAGACTGGAAAGTCCCCTAACCACACACACACACACACACACACACACACACACACACACACACACACACACACACACACAGAGAGAGAGAGAACCATTTTTGTCAAGCTGGTTCTGGGTGACTCATGGCCAGCTCTTTGTCAGAGCATTGGGCCAGGTGGGGGGAGTGTGGACAGACAGGCAGACAGACAGACAGACAGACAGACAGGCAGGCAGGCAGGCAGGCAGACAGACAGACAGACAGACAGACAGACAGACAGACAGACAGACAGACAGACAATATACCGTTGCGTTATCGTGTCGATCGCAGACGACGCAGGGAAGATTTCTTTTGTTTTTCACGTTGGACTTTATGAATGTGCTGAAGACGGTCAGCGCTTTGCTACTACATCCCACACACACACACACACTTAAAGGACCCTCCCTCCCCCCACATACGCACACACACACACACACACACGTGGACACACACCCATATGGCCGGCATGGTCCCCAGAGGGCCCGGCGGCCCCTCCAGCGTGACAGTGACCTTCCAGCCACAGCCTGGGCGTCGGGGATGACCTTCCCTCCCAAATAATTACAACAATTAATCAATTAACCCATTCTGAACGGGAACCCTTTTTGGTTTTAGCATCATGTTATGCTTTAGCTATTGAAAAATAGCAGACCTACGAGCTTGTAGGTCTGCTATTTTTTGAAAAATCGAAGAACGACTGTGACATTTTTAGAATCTGATCTCAGGTCAGAATGGGTCAATCAGACCAGTGTGTGTCCAGTGGAAACCTCGTATGAATCTGATCTCAGGTCAGAATGGGTTAAATGCTGAGGAGGCAACCACAACGCCACAGCCTCCTCCACGCCCACCACCACCAACCACCGTGCGGCGCGCCCGCGCGCGTGTGTGTGTGTGTGTGTGTGTGTGTGCACTTCATTACCCGCAGCGTTCCGCATGTATAGCGCCGACATCGCACGCATGCACGCACACTGCACATGCGCGCGCATGCATGCACACGTGCGCGCGCCCGGTTGCCACGGGCGACGGAGGCATGTGCGGTTGGGTGTGGCACACACACACACATCCTGTCTCAGGTGGTGCAGGAGAGTGATGGCAGCTGACAGTATGACAACCCCCCCCCACACACACACACACACACACACACACCCTGCCCCCCCCCTCATCTCTCTCCCTTCATATGCACACCTCTCTCTCTCTGTCTGTCTGTCTCTGTCTGTCTGTCTGTGGGGGGATTAGCATGGACGAAAATAGAGCCCACTGTCTTTTTGTGTCTTTTACTTATAGGCTACTCTCGTCCACTAGTCCTTTGCAAACGTATGTGATTCGTTCGTTCGTTCGTCCTTGACATTAAATAGTTTGAGAACCACTGACATAGAAACATAGGTTTTTCAGAAAACTGTCAGGATTTAGAAGAAATTTGTAGAATCGTTCCCAGGTCAAAATGGGTTAAGTAGGCCTATACAGAATTCTACAACTGTATTTTCTGTAGGTGGGAGAAAGGTATATGATCTGAAATCTGAATGAGTCCTTATACAGTACATTCTCTCATTGGATTACCTTCTATAGCTCAGGCGTTCTCAACGTTTTTGGCCGGCGATCCCGGAAATGCTTTGGCCATGTCTCCTGATCCTCAACCCCACCCCCAATACAAACTGACTGCAAAAATAACCTCAATATTAGAGAAAATATATCATAAATGAATACTGAAACCATGAGATATAATCATTAAGGAAAGTGCATGCATGTATGTGTACTATATGTAAACTCTTCATTTCCATTTTCCAGTTGAAATTGTTTTTTTTATATAATTTGGGGACTTCCCAAAATCATTTGGCGACCCCCATAAGGGGTCCACGGGTTGAGAACGCCTGCAATCTAGCTGGTGACATTATAATGAAATTAATCCCTTTCATACGCCTCCCTGTACGTTGAATGCATATCACAGGCAAAAAATTACTTTTTTTAAAGCTGTTCCTAATTTTTTACTGTATGAAACTCCCTCAACCCTAACCCTATACCCTAACCCTAACCCACATTTGAGAACCATATATTGCTGTATGTTGTTGTGTCAGAACAAACAAAAAACAAACAAGCTTTTAGTATGAATTGGACCTCAGCCTCCGGAGCTTATACTGTTTTTTTAATTAATTCTTTAATGTTTTGTAACAATCTACTATACTGTAGTTCCCTGTAATGACCCCTCTCCTCTCCTCTCCTCTCCTCTTTGACATGAAGTTCCAATTCGCCGTGATGACCAATTCCAAGTATACGTCCGCAAGAAAATAATAATAATAATAATAAACTTTATTTGTATAGCACCTTTCATACATAAATGTAGCTCA
>NC_137870.1:3829296-3839296 GCF_963924005.1 Protomyctophum bolini | reverse complement strand
AAGGGCCCCCCCTTCACACTCGCGCAACAATTTTGCTGTTTTGCGGCAGTTTTATGCCGTTACATTGGCCTATTTCCGGTCGCCTACGGCCCCCCCCCCCAGAGTGACAGCCAATCTAGCGCATTGTTGCTGCTTTACACACAATTGCACTTTTCAGCTCCCCTCTCACCAACAATAAAACACTAATCTTTTTAGACACCATTTCTTTCATTCCGATTAGCAGGGAAATTTTCTGTGAAAAAAAAGAAAGAAAAAAAAAAATATATATATTTTCTTTTTGAGGGGCCCCTGGTGCCCAAGGGCCCTGGGCACGTGCCCAAAGTGCCCTATGGTAGATCCGGCCCGGCGCCCCGTAGACCCGAGTGGAACTGTCAGCATGTATAGAAGAACATTTTTTAGAATCTGATCTCAGGTCAGAATGGGTTAAATGAAAACCTACACTTTCAGTGTATAAAAGGCGGCTCTGGGGATTTCCACTCTTGTCACGCCAGCCTGTGCACGCCAGGGCCGGGGGACACCTATAATATAGTGCAATTGAATTTCAACAGTCTCCCCTTCAACAGTAGCGCTCATATATATATATATATATATATATATATATATGTGTATAGTATAGTCTAATCTCCTTCACAAACAGCGGAGGAAGAAAGGAAGGTCAACGGGTCAGCGGAGCGCGTTGTGGGGAAAGTAGAGCAGAGCGAAAGCGACGCGCCGAATCAGAGAAAGACTTTGGAGATTAAGCTCGGGACTTAAGCCATTCTGACCTGAGATCAGATTCATACGAGGTTTCCACTACTGGACACACACTGGTCTGATGAACCCATTCTGACCTGAGATCAGATTCTAAAAAATGTCAGTCGCTCTTCGATTTTTCAAAAATAGCAGGCCTACAAGCTCGTAGCGCGCCACTCGGTGGCGCGCTATGAGCTTGTAGATCTGCTATTTTTCAATAGCTAAAGCATAACATGATGCTAACACCAAACGGGTTCCCGGTCAGAATGACTTAAGCCATTCTGACCTGAGATCAGATTCTAAAAAATGTCTTCTATACATCCTGACAGTCTTCTGAAATATACCTCATTTTTCTATGTCAGTTGGTGCTCCACCTTTTTCATGTCAAGGAACCCCCGCAGAATTATCTGTGTTTGGCTGCGGACCCCCCCCCCCCCCCCATCTGAAAATATGTTGTTCCAGGGACCGCCTCCCAGAAGCAAAGATTTGAGTTTAAAAAAAAACGTTGAAATCACATTAATTCAAAGATTTGTGCCACGATTTTCACATTTTTCTTTAAAAAATAGCAGTAAAAATCTGCTATTTTTCAATAGCTTTAAAGTATAACGCATAGTGATTAAAAACAACCCAAAAGGGGGCTTCCCGTCCTGAATGGGTTAAAGGTGAAAGACTCCCCGCCATTTGGACAAGGACATTGGCTTTGGTTCCACTGGGTTCCAGTGACAATGGCGGCTGGCATAAAGCATTATTAATGACCAAGGAAACTGGCCTTCAGGCTACGCGTTAATTATATCACTGGAGAGAGAGCTGGGGGAGAGAGAGAGAGAGAGAGAGAGAGATAGAGAGAGAGAGAGAGAGAGAGAGAGAGAGAGAGAGAGAGAGAGAGAGAGCACATGAGGGTGGGGCTCTGTGTGCGTGTGTGTGTGTGCGTGTGTGCACCACACTTTGTGTATTTTACATTGTTAAGCCATTACTGTCCTCATTTTGAAGGGGAAGCCTGCTGGAATAGCTTGGTGATAGATTTATTTTAGAATGTCACCCCACACACAGACACCGCGTCTGCACAGTGTTCAGCTATCTGGGGGCCAACGTTTCATTTCTGTAATCAAATTGTAGCCATCTTGTTTAAGCCCTGCTATAAAACCAGTCCTCCTGTTATACTTTTTACTTATTTTTTTCTCCTCCAACTCTATAATCAAGGCAGGGAGATAAGCGCGACGTAACGTTACACATAATAGGGATTTCCCCGGTCAAAGTTTTTTGTATCCCGTTTGATTTTGAGTATATCTGCCAAGACCGATTTTTTTCCCCTATCCGATATATATATATATTTTTTTTCACTTAATTTTTTTTGAAGGAAGAACAGACACAAAAAAACACAACTAACAAGACAATACGGGAAAGAAAAAGGACAAAAAGTAAAAGAATTACAATTAACATTCAATGAAATCCTAATGCAATATCGCTAGGCTGAGAGAAGAGATTCCACTTTTCCCATTTTTTTATAGAATTTATCCTCAGTCTCAGTATGAATTATAGTTAGTTTTTCCATAGAATACAGTTCCTCAATAATGTCCATCCATTGATCTTTCGTTGGTGGTTTAATATATTTTTAAGGACAATCAACTAGCTCATGATTCAGCATTGCACATTTCCCAGCAATGCAAATGTGACAGAGTTATAACGGGGGAGATAATTTGGTTATAGCCACAGGCTCCTGTTTTCATCATTAAGCCTGCCTTCATTAGCCATTACACCTTCTCTGAGCGCCCCGCACACACTTTCAGAGTGTGTGTGTGTGTGTGTGTGGTGTGTGTGTGTGTGTGTGTGTGTGTGCGTGTGTGTGTGTGTGTGTGTGTGTGTGACAGGTCCCTCGGCCATGCACAACCTTCCGCTTGTCTCTGCGACGGTGACTCTTTGAAAGTGTCACAGTCTCTCTTTCCCTCAGTCTGTGACTCACCACCATGGCCACTCCCACATTCATGTCCACCACACTGCAGTCCCACACTTACACACCTGTGTCCAACTCCCTCATCAGCAAACCTGTGAACTCTTTGCTAATCAACTGGACTCTTTGCAAACAAACACACTGTCAGTTCATAGTTTGTCGTTGTTGATGCAGTTCCTGCCTTCCTGTTTCCCTGTTCTTGACTATACTTTGTCATTCTGATGATTCCTGTTCCACTGCCCATATACTTCCTGCCAGCAATATCCGCGTTAAGGTTTGCCTCAGTCTTCATTAGATACTGTTTCCTGTGACGCTGCATCTTGGGTTCCATTTCACTTTGCATCCATGACAGAGAGGCCAGCGCACAGCGGCGTTCGACACAGCAACACAATGAACTGAATGAGCTGCAATGACACTGAACAGACCAGGAGACATCTATCTATCTATCTATCTATCTATCTATCTATCTATCTATCTATCTATCTATCTATCTAACTATCTATCTATCTATCTGTCAATGAGTTGATGTATGTTTACCCCCAAGATGAAATGAAATGAAGATGTGGCGCAGATCTTTGAATATGTATTCTTTCACAGCGGGGGGCGGACGGACGGACGGGACAGACAATCCCTGTATCCCTGGAACAATTATTTTCAGATGGGGGTCTGCGGCGGCCAATTAGCCTATTATATATCTGGGGGTCCTTGACATGAAAATGTTTGGGGAAAACTGGCATTTAGACATTTTCTTCTGAAAACTGTCGTGATTTAGAAGACATTTTGTACAATCCGGTCTCATGTCTATACATGAGGTTAATGCACCTCCGCGCTTGCCTTTCGGAACTCCTTCCTGGAGTTCCCTGGAGCGTCACAGGCCTTCTCGTGTATAATGTTGCTTAAACTGAAAGCTCTTCACGGTGGCACAGTTGGTAGTGCTGTCGCCTCACAGATAGAAGGTCCTGGGTTCGATTCCCGCTCGGGACGCTGTGGGTGCTGGCGGCGTGTTTCCTCCTCCGCGTCATCAGTGCCCATACCCGAAGGCGGGGGTTGGCGAAAGGGCCTTTCTGTGTGGAGTTTGCATGTTCTCCCGTGTCCCCTAGGGTAGGTACCCTCACAAAAAACATGCAGTAATCCTGGTCACTAAACTGCCTCCCCCTGGCCAGCCGGGGCGCCTGATGGAGGGGAAAGGAACTGGTTGGAATAACGTGTTCCTTCCATGCGCTACGTCCAACCAGGGGAAACTCCCCCCTGTCAGGTGTAAAGGAGCGACTTGGACACTCAGGCATGAAGGAAGCATGAGTTCAAGTCCGTTGCTCTCCCCTTGACCCCATATATGGGGACTAGGTTGGCGGAGGGTGTGTAGAGCCCAGGATCACATTAGATGATTGACACGGGGGTGAAAAATGGGTTACAAAATCGTGGGATAAAAAATATATAAACTGAAAGCTCTTCTCTCTCTCTCTCTCAGTGTTCAGGGAGCCCTACTGAAAGCTCTTCTCTCCCTCTCTCTCTCCAGTGTTCAGGGAGCCCTACACGGTGCGTGTGTGGCCGACCAGCGCTCCATGCGGGGGGAACGTCGCTGTGTTCAAGTGCCTCATCCCGTCGGCGGTCCAGGAGTACGTCAGCGTGGTGTCCTGGAGAAAGACACCGTGTCCATCGTCCCAGGTAAGGACCACTGGCCTTGACTGTTCGCTGCTTCACCTCCATTGTATGAATGAATGAACCGTTGTAAAGATTCACCTCCCATTGTATGAATGAATGAACCATTGTAAAGATTCACCTCCCCAATGTATGAATGAATGAACCATTGTAAAGCGCTTTTGATCACTTTGGAAAAGCGCTATGAAAATGCAATTCATTTTGATTACACAGTCGCACTGCAGCAACCACAACATTAGAGAAACCTCTCTTTTTATGGCCGTCACGTTTTCTGGCCAAAATGTACTTAATAATAGTTCTGTTCTGATGTGTGCTTGATGGATCTTTTCTTATGGGGGTGCATCTTTAGCCTTTAATAATAGTTCTGTTCTGATGTGTGCTTGATGGATCTTTTCTTATGGGGGTGCATCTTTAGCCTTTAATAATAGTTCTGTTCTGATGTGTGCTTGATGGATCTTTCTTATGGGGGTGCATCTTTAGCCTTTAATAATAGTTCTGTTCTGATGTGTGCTTGATCGATCTATTCTTATGGGGGTGCATCTTTAGCCTTTAACTTGGGGTGCATCTTTAGCCTTTAACTTGGGGTGCATCTTTAGCCTTTAACTTGCTGCCATGGTAAAATGACTGGATAGAATTTGATTCCGATATTATGGCATTAATTACTGATCAGGCACGTTCCCAATGTGACGCACAACTCATGCAGGTATCTTTTATTTATTATTTTTTATTACCTATACCGGGTAAAAGAGACCCCCCCCACTGGAACCAACTCTGACGTGTCAGTGTTTGTTTGCGATGGTCTGAACCACAGAGCGGCCGTTAATCAGCGCTAATCTGTTTTGTGGTGACACTGTCATCTCCCATTTTGTCAGTGTGTGTGTGTGAGAGAGAGAGAGAGAGAGAGAGAGAGCTTAATCAAATGAAGAAAATGGTCCAATTATTCAAAATGGAGGCTGATTAAATGGCCTCTGCCTGGAACATCCCGGTTGCTTCACTCACTGACTGACTGACTCCACTGTGGTTATTGTTACACGTGGTATACCTACAGGGATATATACATCAAGACAAGACATTGGGGAAGGTGTGTGTGTGTGTGTGTGTGTGTGTGTGTGTGTGTGTGTGTGTGTGTGTGTGTGTGTGTGTGTGTGTGTGTGTGTGTGTGTGTGTGTGTGTGTGTGTGTGTGTGTGTGTGTGTGTGTGTGTGTGTGTGTGTGTGTGTGTGTGTGTGTGTGTGTGTGTGTGTGTGTGTGTGTGTGTGTGTGCGCGTGCATGAGAAAGAAAGAAAGGAGGGAGGGATCCATACAGAGCGCAGTTTGATTCCCGACTCCTCCTGGCTTTGTGTAAAAGAGTCGTTGAGCAAGGCACTGAAGGACGACGGTACCTTGTAATGGTGTCCTGTGTGTGTGTATGGCAGTGGTTCCCAAACCTTTTCATGTCAACGACCCCCCCAAAGTGACCCTCATTAGCCTGCAGACCCCCCCCACTTGAAAATAAATGCCAGGGACCCCCATATAAGAGAATATTTTTTACAGCTCTAGCAGTGATTTTCAACCATTTTCATTTCAAGGACCCCCCCGTTTGACATGCAACAGTCTATACGGACCCCATTTTAATGGCATTTCTGTCTCTGAGACCCCAATTTAAATCGTGAAATCAATGTTAATTTAGCTCTGAGAGTGTACAAATGGAACCAAATGGAACCAATTTGGTCCCCCTGGGGGTCCCCGTCGAACCCCACTTCGGGAACCACTGGTGTATGTATGGGACCCCCTCTAAAATGAGACGTTGCATCTCAAAGGGGCCATCCTCTCATCCTGACCAAATTCTGACCTCCAGCGGCCGGTGGTGTGTGCATGGGTGGATGTAACAGTCATTGATTGATTTGAAGATTGATTGATTGATTTGATTGAATACTTTATTAGACAGACATGTAAACAGCACACTTATAGGCTGAAAGGACAGCACACGGAAGTCCAGGGGACTCGTTGTTTCCATTGTGGTCCTCGGACATTCTCAAGTGATTTAAATAAAAGGTGACTATGTATTATATGTGCAGACTATTTAATTAACACTTTTACTGCCGCGTTCGTTGGAACATGAATCACTATTTGAGCCTCATGGGGGGGAAAACAGTGCCCCGGGTGCTTGACCGGAAGTTATAGCTCATGGATAAGCAATCATATATATATATATATATATATATATATATATATATATATATATATATATATATATGTATATATATATGTATGTATGAGAGAGATCTCCACCTCCTGCATCCAAACACTCTTATTTGTTTGTAAACCCCGTTCTTCTCTGTATTCTCCATTGAACATTAGTGCGATGCCTCTCTGTGTCTGACCGATGTGTCTGTGCAGTGGCTCGTCCAGTGCCGTCCGGCGTCCGTGCACGGTTGTGTGTGTGCGTGCGTGTGTGTGCGTGTGTGTGTGTGTGTGTGCGCGCAGCGTGTTGACATTTGCTCCAGTAAATTGTTGGGTGTCAGACAAGCCTGTTCAGGTCAGATGATACAGATCCCCCCCACACACACACACACACACACACACACACACACACTCACTCTCACCCTCTGATACTCAGAATCCCCTTTCATCTCTCTCAATGCTGAGTGTGTGTGAGAGTGTGTGTGTATGTGTGTGTGTTTGTGTGTGTCTTTCTATGTATGTTTCGGTCATTCACATGGGAGAGCTCATTGATCCAACACAGCTGTGGTGAATGCGTGTATGTGTGAATGACTGTGTGACTGGTTGTGCGCGCGCGCTCGCGCGTGTGTGTTTGTGTGTGTGCGTGCGTTTGTAAACCCCCAGCCCAAGGGGGGTTTCCAGTCTGGATCGATAAAGCTTTGCTGTTGGATTCCCTCCTCTCTTGTCACGGATCCCACAGTGTAAGAACAGGCCAGTCAGTTTGACTGATAGGTGCGTGCGTGCGTGTGTGCGTGCGTGTGTGCGTGCGTGCGTGCGTGCGTGCGTGCGTGCGTGCGTGCGTGCGTGCGTGCGTGCGTGTCAGTTAAAGCTCAATGGTTGTGCATTATTGATTCACCAGTGGACGTATTCGCTAACTCCAGCTCACACAGATGCACAGCATGCACGCACGAATGCGTGCATGCACACATGCACACATGCATACTTGCCCGCATAGTGTATAAGTGGTTCTCTAGCATAACGTATCAGTTTAACCCATTCTGACCGGAGATCAGATTCATACGAGGTTTCCACTGGACACACACTGGTCTGATTAATCCATTCTGACCTGAGATCAGATTCTAGAAAAATGTCAGTCAAAAATAGCAGACCTACAAGCTCGTAGCGCGCCACTCGGTGGCGCGATATGAGCTTGTAGATCTGCTATTTTTCAATAGCTAAAGCATAACATGATGCTAACACCAAAATGGGTGCCCGGTCAGAATGGGTTAATAGTAATGGACCCTAATATACTGTAACACGCCGTGCGTATAGGTCATAAATTGTATACCGTATGCTTTAAGAGTTTGAATAATATGTCATAATATGTAATATTGGACATGCAGTGCATGGTCTGCCGTTAGAGTAGACCAACTTGTGGAGTTAAAATTGATTTGATTTGTGGCTGTCTGGACCACGTTGTCACGCTCAGGTCACCATGACTCAGCCATATAACCATATAAGGAGTTCACTATATATGCAGCTGTGCCCAAATATGGGCATATTATAACTGCAATGTGTAGCCCCCAATGTGTAGAGGCCAGGATCACATTAGATGTGGTTACAAAATCGTGGGATAAAAATGATATATAAAAAGACACTGCCACCCTTATCCGTATATATAGCTGATGTTCTGACATTCCACATGTTGATCTGACCTCATCAAACCCTGTACACTCAATTAAGACACACTCCATACATGGCCAGTACATCCGCTTTCATTCCATGTCGCTCTCGTTCAAAACACACACATCACAGCTGTCACTCGATCCTGTAGGTTTACACTCTATAACATACGACAAATTAGACCGTTCCTCACCCAGGAGTCAGCCCAGCTCCTAATACAGACAACAGTCTTGTCAAAACTCGACTATTGTAACTCCCTCCTTATACTGGCCTACCGGCATGTGCACTTAAGCCCCTCCGACTGATCCAAAATCCCTCTACTGGCTCCCGGTCGCTGCCCGCACAGAATACAAAACTCTGATGCTGGCATTCAAAGCAACCAAAGGCATGGCTCCTCCCCCATATCTCACAAGTATGATCGTACCCTACAAACCCTCCCGCACACTCAGATCAGCCAACGCAGGGAAGCTGGAGGTACCTTCACTAAACGCGCCCGGACAACGCTCCACACGTCCCCAACTCTTCTCCCTCCTGGCTCCAAAACTATGGAATGCACTTCCCATCACAGTCAGAACTGCAGCCTCACTTCCCAATCTTCCGCCCTAGTCTGAAAACCCACCTCTTCAGACTCCACCATGGCCCGTAGCACTTGCCCTAGCCTAGATAGACTTGGATAGTATTTTAAACAGACTTATAGCTTGTTACGTAGACCACAATAGAATTGCATTTTATGTAGTCATAGCACTTTATAGTACACATGCATAATATATAATATAGTAGAGTATGTATAGTTTACATATAGATACTCCACTGTTACGTTCTTAGTTTATACATGATTCATGATAACTACTTTTTATAATGCCATGCTTTTGTTGTTGCTTAATGTAAATCGCTCTGGATTAAGAGCGTCTGCTAAATGCCTAAATTGTAAATGATGTATATGTTGATCTGACCCCCCCGTTCCAAAGCCCCAGTGCCCGCTCAGCGGTCTGCCGCCAACGAGGCGGATGCGTGCACAATATTATTATTATTAATATTATTATTAATATTAAATTATGTAAGTCATTTCTCATATCCGCCTACCTTTTTGTACCTTTTAGTTCCCAAAGCCAAACAGAAATGTAAAAACAAAAAAAGGAAACTTTTCATTCAGTTACATGTTTTTTATCACAATTATTGGAGCCAGTGAACTGTCCTGATGTTTTTGTATTGTTTTGTTGTCATGTCTAAAGGCAGGAAGGACTTCAAAGACATTGTGACACAATTGTTCTTTTTCTCACCCTCTCTCTCTCTCTCTCTCTCTCTCTCTCTCTCACTGTGTTCCTGTTTGACAAATTGGTCTTATTTGTAACACAGTTTCTGCTTCAGTCAATCTTTGGTTGACATCCTCTCCTCTCCTCTCCTCTCCTCTCCTCTCCTCTCCTCTCCTCTCCTCTCCTCTCCTCTCCACACACACACACACACACACACACACACACACACACACACACACACACACACACACACACACACACTCAATACCACTCCTTTCATTCTTCCCGCTCCAGCACATACACCTCATCCATCTATCCAGTCCATCCATCAACCCTCGGTATAGCGCGTGTGTGGCACGACTCTCTCTCTCATTCGATATCTCTTGAGACGCCGTAGTGGCTCGCCCATTTATTAGCGCCGGCGCGTGCCAACGGTATATATATATATACACGCGTTCGGGGGGGCTTGACGGCGTGACACAGGTGTCACCGGGGTGGGCCGTCAACGTCGGTCAATAAACAGGCTTGTGAATCCAACGGGTCTTTGATGAAGAGGCAGGAGGCTGTGTGCTGACAGCTGGCCT
>NC_137870.1:3777334-3829096 GCF_963924005.1 Protomyctophum bolini | reverse complement strand
GATGGGTTATAGCCCATGTTTTTTTGAAATTTTGAAAAAAAAAGTTAGCCTCGTTTCTCATCATTTTGGAACGTGGCTATAGCCCATATCGTACGGCATACTATAGTCGCGCAAGTTTTTCATCATTTTTGAAGATTTGAAAAAAAATGACAAAATGACAGAAAAGCGATGAGGTTATAGCCCATGTTTTTTGAAATTTTGAAAAAAAAAGTTAGCCTCGTTTCTCATCATTTTGGAACGTGGGCTATAGCCCATATCGTACGGCATACTATAGCGCCGCAGTTTTTCATCATTTTTGAAGATTTGAAAAAATGCACGAAATGACAAAAACGATGGGTTATAGCCCATGTTTTTTGAAATTTTGAAAAAAAAAAGTTAGCCTCGTTTCTCATCATTTTGGAACGTGGGCTATAGCCCATATCGTACGGCATACTATAGCGCGCAGTTTTTCATCATTTTTGAAGATTTGAAAAAAATGACGAAATGACAAAAACGATGGGTTATAGCCCATGTTTTTTGAAATTTTGAAAAAAAAAGTTAGCCTCGTTTCTCATCATTTTGGAACGTGGGCTATAGCCCATATCGTACGGCATACTATAGCGCGCAGTTTTTCATCATTTTTGAAGATTTGAAAAAAATGACGAAATGACAAAAACGATGGGTTATAGCCCATGTTTTTTGAAATTTTGAAAAAAAAAGTTAGCCTCGTTTCTCATCATTTTGGAACGTGGGCTATAGCCCATATCGTACGGCATACTATAGCGCGCAGTTTTTCATCATTTTTGAAGATTTGAAAAAAATGACGAAATGACAAAAACGATGGGTTATAGCCCATGTTTTTTGAAATTTTGAAAAAAAAGTTAGCCTCGTTTCTCATCATTTTGGAACGTGGGCTATAGCCCATATCGTACGGCATACTATAGCGCGCAGTTTTTCATCATTTTTGAAGATTTGAAAAAAATGACGAAATGACAAAAACGATGGGTTATAGCCCATGTTTTTTGAAATTTTGAAAAAAAAAGTTAGCCTCGTTTCTCATCATTTTGGAACGTGGGCTATAGCCCATATCGTACCGGCATACTATAGCGCGCAGTTTTTCATCATTTTTGAAGATTTGAAAAAATGACGAAATGACAAAAACGATGGGTTATAGCCCATGTTTTTTGAAATTTTGAAAAAAAAAGTTAGCCTCGTTTCTCATCATTTTGGAACGTGGGCTATAGCCCATATCGTACGGCATACTATAGCGCGCAGTTTTTCATCATTTTTGAAGATTTGAAAAAAATGACGAAATGACAAAAACGATGGGTTATAGCCCATGTTTTTTGAAATTTTGAAAAAAAAAGTTAGCCTCGTTTTCTCATCATTTTGGAACGTGGGCTATAGCCCCATATCGTACGGCATACTATAGCGCGCAGTTTTTCATCATTTTTGAAGATTTGAAAAAAATGACGAAATGACAAAACGATGGGTTATAGCCCATGTTTTTTGAAATTTTGAAAAAAAAAAGTTAGCCTCGTTTCTCATCATTTTGGAACGTGGGCTATAGCCCATATCGTACGGCATACTATAGCGCGCAGTTTTTCATCATTTTTGAAGATTTGAAAAAAATGACGAAATGACAAAAACGATGGGTTATAGCCCATGTTTTTTGAAATTTTGAAAAAAAAGTTAGCCTCGTTTCTCATCATTTTGGAACGTGGGCTATAGCCCATATCGTACGGCATACTATAGCGCGCAAGTTTTTCATCATTTTTGAAGATTTGAAAAAATGACGAAATGACAAAAACGATGGGTTATAGCCCAATGTTTTTTGAAATTTTGAAAAAAAAAGTTAGCCTCGTTTCTCATCATTTTGGAACGTGGGCTATAGCCCATATCGTACGGCATACTATAGCGCGCAGTTTTTCATCATTTTTGAAGATTTGAAAAAAATGACAAAATGACAAAAACGATAGGTTATAGCCCATGTTTTTGAAATTTTGAAAAAAAAAGTTAGCCTCGTTTCTCATCATTTTGGAACGTGGGCTATAGCCCATATCGTACGGCATACTATAGCGCGCAGTTTTTCATCATTTTTGAAGATTTGAAAAAAATGACGAAATGACAAAAACGATGGGTTATAGCCCATGTTTTTTGAAATTTTGAAAAAAAAAGTTAGCCTCGTTTCTCATCATTTTGGAACGTGGGCTATAGCCCATATCGTACGGCATACTATAGCGCGCAGTTTTTCATCATTTTTGAAGATTTGAAAAAAATGACGAAATGACAAAAACGATGGGTTATAGCCCATGTTTTTTGAAATTTTGAAAAAAAAAGTTAGCCTCGTTTCTCATCATTTTGGAACGTGGGCTATAGCCCATATCGTACGGCATACTATAGCGCGCAGTTTTTCATCATTTTTGAAGATTTGAAAAAAATGACGAAATGACAAAAACGATGGGTTATAGCCCTTGTTTTTTGAAATTTTGGAAAAGAAAGTTAGCCTCGTTTCTCATCATTTTGGAACGTGGGCTATAGCCCATATCGTACGGCATACTATAGCGCGCAGTTTTTCATCATTTTTGAAGATTTGAAAAAAATGTCGAAATGACAAAAACGATGGGTTATAGCCCATGTTTTTTGAAATTTTGGAAAAAAAAGTTAGCCTCGTTTCTCATCATTTTGGAACGTGGGCTATAGCCCATATCGTACGGCATACTATAGCGCGCAGTTTTTCATCATTTTTGAAGATTTGAAAAAAATGACGAAATGACAAAAACGATGGGTTATAGCCCATGTTTTTTGAAATTTTGAAAAAAAAAGTTAGCCTCGTTTCTCATCATTTTGGAACGTGGGCTATAGCCCATATCGTACGGCATACTATAGCGCGCAGTTTTTCATCATTTTTGAAGATTTGAAAAAAATGACAAAATGACAAAAACGATGGGTTATAGCCCATGTTTTTGAAATTTTGAAAAAAAAAGTTAGCCTCGTTTCTCATCATTTTGGAACGTGGGCTATAGCCAGGGGGGCAGTCAGACAGATATTTTGTGAAGCCACTAAGGAAATGAAAGTTCATATAATGGCCTGTTGTGGCGCTGTCATTGGGCTCAAAAAAACCCATAGCCCCATAGAAGTCCATGTATTTGGGCCCAACTTCACCTAGACTGTATTACCTTAATAAACATGGTCATGAATACTTTCTGCTTCCAGTCACTAGTTTAAAGTCTCATTTCTAATGTCATAATATTCTTTTTGGAAAATTATGGTCTCATTTATAAAAAAAAATACCATAAAGTCGCGCATGTTCTGAGGGGCGTGGCTACCGTTACAGTCTATGAACGGGATTCCCCTCCCACTCGAGTCAAAATAAAAACCAACGGAGAAGAAGGGGGGAAGTCCCGCCTCGTTGTCTGGGCCAGCCAATGGCCAGCTGGGCCCAAACGGATCTAGAAAGATGGCGACTTCCATTGCAAGGACTGACAGGCTTCATTTTACGTTCATGTTAGACCCGGGGAACGCTTTGTCCATATTTTTTACAGTCTATGGCTATAGCCCATATCGTACGGCATACTATAGCGCGCAGTTTTTCATCATTTTTGAAGATTTGAAAAAAATTACGAAATGACAAAAACGATGGGTTATAGCCCATGTTTTTTGAAATTTTGAAAAAAAAAGTTAGCCTCGTTTCTCATCATTTTGGAACGTGGGCTATAGCCCATATCGTACGGCATACTATAGCGCGCAGTTTTTCATCATTTTTGAAGATTTGAAAAAAATGACAAAATGACAAAAACGATGGGTTATAGCCCATGTTTTTTGAAATTTTGAAAAAAAAAGTTAGCCTCGTTTCTCATCATTTTGGAACGTGGGCTATAGCCCATATCGTACGGCATACTATAGCGCGCAGTTTTTCATCATTTTTGAAGATTTGAAAAAAATGACGAAATGACAAAAACGATGGGTTATAGCCCATGTTTTTTGAAATTTTGAAAAACAAAAAGTTAGCCTCGTTTCTCATCATTTTGGAACGTGGGCTATAGCCCATATCGTACGGCATACTATAGCGCGCAGTTTTTCATCATTTTTGAAGATTTGAAAAAAATGACGAAATGACAAAAACGATGGGTTATAGCCCATGTTTTTTGAAATTTTGAAAAAAAAAGTTAGCCTCATTTCTCATCATTTTGGAACGTGGGCTATAGCCCATATCGTACGGCATACTATAGCGTGCAGTTTTTCATAATTTTTGAAGATTTGAAAAAATGACGAAATGACAAAAACGATGGGTTATAGTCCATGTTTTTTGAAATTTTGAAAAAAAAAGTTAGCCTCGTTTCTCATCATTTTGGAACGTGGGCTATAGCCCATATCGTACGGCATACTATAGCGCGCAGTTTTTCATCATTTTTGAAGATTTGAAAAAAATGACGAAATGACAAAAACCATGGGTTATAGCCCATGTTTTTTGAAATTTTGAAAAAAAAAGTTATCCTCGTTTCTCATCATTTTGGACCATGGGCTATAGCCCATATCGTACGGCATACTATAGCGCGCCGTTTTTCATCATTTTTGAGGATTTGAAAAAAATGACGAAATGACAAAAACGATGGGTTATAGCCCATGTTTTTTGAAATTTTGAAAAATGTCATGACTTCAGTAGTCTTCATTTACGAAATACATACCGCTGCAAGAAGGCAAGGCATCCATTCTTGGATGTCATGACTCATGGGGGACCAAGTATAGACTCCTGAGGGACCCCTGTTACTATAAGTAAAGTAGTTTCATTTAAGTGCAAATAATAAAAACAAATATATATTCCTTTGAAAGCCTGGAAAAGAGACCATTATACTAGGTTATAAACACAGGCAACATACACATAGCTGAATGAAGCTTTAATTGTTTTAACAAGATACAGGCAACATGCCATTAACTACAAAGAATAAAATAAAGAATAGAAGTCTGCTCTCCACAACTGGTGTTAGCATTATGTTATGCTTTAGCTATTGAAAAATAGCAGATCTACAAGCTCATAGCGCGGCACCGAGTGCTGCGCTACGAGCTTGTAGCTCTGCTATTTTTTTTTTTAATCGAAGAACGACCGACATAGAAACAGCTTTTTTTTTTTAATCTGATCTCCTCCTCACTCCTGACATGGATGCAACTGTGGCCCCGGGTCCCTGAGCCTTGCTGTGGCTATACGTATACGTGTGACGTAGACGCATCTGGTCCGGCCGAGTAAAGAAGTCGCCTGCTGCTTGAGGAGGGTGCTGGGTTCTCTCTCAGGTGTCGGAGAGAACCGGGGGAGTTCACGTCGCATCGGTCTCTGAAGCGTTTGTTGGAGCGGGGGCTTTCAGAGTCCAGTTCCCTGTGGCGCTTCCTGAGAAGGGATCGGTGAGGGGACAGGGCAAGAGCCGCCATGGCTCTGTTGGCATCCGTGTGCCTCGTGCACACGCTGCAAGGAGGAACGTCAGAGGACGCAGGTTTCCCCAGGCAGACGAATCTGTGGTAGACTCTCTGAAACTCTGTGTCAATGTTCTTGGGAGAGTATCGGACGCTGCTGTGGTGGCGGGGGGAGATGTCAACAGAATGGCCAGTCCCTGTGGCAGACTGACGCCAGTGGATCTTTGGTCGTGAGGGACTGTCACTGCGGCGGTGATCCTGCCTTGGTGACATGGTCAACCTCTGTAGAGAAGAGTGTGGAGATTCAGACCTAGATCTGGTGAACGCTGGGCGTCCGTAATGGCTGTGCCTTTGTGCAGTGTGCAACTCGGGGATTCTGGAGGGTGACTGGCATGAGTTGCCCTTCGATTGTGAAGGACTGCAGTGGTGACGCTTCCTCTGTGACAACACGATCGACTTCTGTGGGGAAGAAAGTGGAGATGCAGACCTAGACCTGGACCCCCCCAGGTGTCTGCAATGACTTACCGCTGTGTCTGACTTGGGGCTTGGGCGGGAGAGGGCATGGGACGTTCCACTTTCACTTTCCAAATTCCTCAGCCAAGTTTTGAAAGGACTCCGTCGGACTGGGAAGGAGCAAGCAGCAGAGCTGCCTGTGACTGTGAATGATTCCTTTTCATGTGCAGTGTTGTTGCTTGTCAGCAGAGGACGGATGTCTTCTCTCCCTGACCTTGGGGACCGGCTCCTGAATCCATCAATCGTGAGATGGCGAGACCGGCCAGCAGGCTGATCCCTCTGATGTCGGCTCTCCGTTGATTCAAGATGTTGTTGCCTCTGTAACATCTTGGCGACAAAAGAAGGTTCAATAAGAACGTCAGGCCTGTACTTAGACTCCACAGGGTCTGCCTTTTTTGTACGACACACGATTTCCGTTTGTCGATCCTGCTGGTTGGTGACGTCGTGCAAATACGACTGCTTCACCGCTTCGGTCGTTTTCCCTGGCGTTAAGTTCACGAGCAATGAACGGCTGGGGGATCTCTTACGAACGACTTTCCCTTTGTTCTTCTTTGGGCTCGTGAGGTCTCGTGCTCCCACTGAGACGTCGAGGGTGCGGTTGAGGCGGCTTGCGTTAGGCAGAAGTCTATTCCTCCGATACTTCCTCAGCACAGAGTCGGCTGCCTCGACGACCTGCTGACTGTGTACGGCCTTGGACACTTGATCGATCATCCCGGGGTAAAGTTCCACTAAAGAGGTGCCGTGGCTACTCAGTGTGTTCTCCAGTTCCTGGTCCTGGTCCTCGGGCTGGTCTCCCCGAGTCAAATCCAAGAAGCTCTGACTCCGCTGGGTGTCGTTCATTCCAGATACTGTGAGAGAAACATAGAACAAAATAAGTAATGAGATAATAGCCAACTCAAGGTAGGCCTGTCACAACTATTACATTATTTTTTTGGTATAATCCATGTTGAAAAATGTAACGATGTAAAATTCAACAAATTGTGGAAATGGCAGATCTGCAAGCTCACAACAAAGCTGCGATGCAACACGCTGTGAGCTTGTTGATCGTCTATTTCCACTACTCATTTTTAAGAGTATAAAGTTGTCATTAGTATGTCAGTCATTTCTTTGTATATTTAAGTTATTTGATACATCTGCCCTAACAAAATTGATCCACGAGTGCAATGTGCCATTGAGGGAAAGAGAAACTAAACTGATAGGTTGGTAAATGTCTTACCCTCATCCTGCGCAGAATGATTACTGCCAAGATCAGTCTCATCGGCCTCACACTCCTGCAAAGTGTTGTCCCACTGCTGAAAGTAATAGTGGTAAAAAAAAGAATACACTTTAGGCCTGGGCAGTGGCTCGGCAGTCCAGGCACCTTGGCTGGTAATCCGCGGGTTCGACTCCCGATCCCGACGGCCCTTACTGCATTAACCCCCCATTTCTCTCCCCATTTCCTGTCAGCCTACTGTCTGTCCCTCCATAAAAAATATAGGCGAAAGCCACAAAAACAAAACATTTAAAGAAATAAAATAAAAAAATACACTTTTACGAGTGACAAAATCAGGAAGTTAAAGGAGGCTAAAATCATCTGAAGAGCGACTAGTTTGAAAAGCAATGCATGGCATTACTTAGTGACTGCATTCCAAGCCATATTTGGTGTTCACTGCATTTTGTTTAGTACTATTGCTAGCAAATAAACATCACCATTTTTTTCATCACTTTCATTTTATATTTTTGCAAGTTACCTGAGTGTCATTTGTGTCCTGTGCTGAAATGAGAAGAAACACATGTGATGGCATTAATTAAATGACAACATAAACACAGATGTAAACATTGGTGTAACAAGATAAAAGTTGACATCTACCTCTCAGTGACTGTTCTCCAGAATCTATTGAGGTCTGAGGAATTAAGAGACGAGGTAGCAATCAGTATGGACGACCAGTGTCACATTTTGCATGGCAGTCGTTAACCCATTCTGACCTGAGATCAGATTCACACGAGGTTTCCACTGGACAACACACTGGTCTGATGAAACCATTCTGACCTGAGATCAGATTCTAAAAATGTCAGTCGTTCTTCGATTTTTCAAAAATAGCTAAAGCATAACATGACGCCAACACCACAAAATGGGTTCCCGTTCAGAATGGGTTAAGATCTGTAGCAAGTGTGTGTGGTGATAGGCTGGTGACGTTCAACCCAGCGTCCCCATTCAGGAGAAAATAGCAGATGTACAACTACAAACTCATAATGGGTCGCGTTAATAGTACATTTTCTATATTGACGACATTGATGAGTCCGATTAACCACATAAGCCCAATTTTATACTTAAGTCGGCAGACGCACAATGGTGTCATGCAAGAAGAGAGGAAATGGGCAATCTACAATCTCACCATGTCACATCACGATGCGTTGTGAGCATGTAGATCTATTTTAGCTGCAACTCAATCTGTTTTTAAATCAATTTATTTATTTATTTATTTTTTGTGGCTTTCGCCTTTATTTTATATTTTTTATGGAGGGACAGACAGTAGGCTGACAGGAAATGGGGAGAGAGATGGGGGGGGGAAGACATGCAGTAAAGGCTGTCGGGATCGGGAGTCGAACCCGCGGCACACTGCCAGGCTGGATTACCAGCCAAGGTGCCTGGACCATTGAGCCATGGCCCAGGCCTTATTTATATTTGTATAATTGATTAAATGTATTAGTTTGACCAGCTGTTTGACCAGTGATGCCAGCTCTAAATACATAAATCTGTTAGGCAAGCAGCAGTCATGAGAGGACTAGTGAAGGGGGGGTCACTCCACTCATACATACACACTGTCACTGTCTGTCAAAAGTTGTTGAAAATTGGGCAGTTTACATGAACCACACGACTAGCGCTACTACCCAAACCTTACATTTGGTTCCAACAGTGACATCTTCAACTGGCCCTTGCGTATGTGGCGACAGAGCACTTCATCATCCAAGGACAGGGCAGAACATGAAATACAAAACAGAGAATAGTAGGAACAGACAAGTAAACAACCACTGAGTAATGTACATGTCGGTACAAATCAATCCCAACCTGTGTTCTCACAGCAATAAAAAAGAAGAGAAGAAAAAAAATTATGTGCGTGTGTGTGTGTGTGTGTGTGTGTGTGTGTGTGTGTAAATATTGCCTTGAATAAATCCTTTTTGATTAGCCAAAAAGTACCCAATTTATGTCATGACATTTTCAAAGTACCGGTAGCCTATATATTCCAACATATGACACAACACATGCAATTTGTGCTCATTAAATCATATAATAATAATAATAATAATAATACATTTTATTTATGAAGCACTTTACATTTGAAACAAGTGCTACAAGAATAAAAGAATAAAAACATTCTGTGATCACCTAAACAGCTAAAAGATTAAAATAAAAGTCCAACTAGGCAAATGCCTAGCCCTTCTCGGAACCCCGTGGGTCAGCCCAATCGATTCGTGCCGAACTGAGTCTCAAAAATGTCAGAAACTTCAGTACCATTGGGTTCAGCTTGTAGGGCTAGCAAATGCCTTGCTAAAAAGCACGGTCTTTAGTCACTTTTTTAAAAGCAGAGCCATGTAATAGAATCTATAATGGTACGTGGTAGCAGAAGGAACAGAGTAGGTACTAGGTAGACATTTCACATTTTGGTTACCTTTATTGGACGTATTTTCCAGGTCCAGGTCCACATTCACATCATCACTCAGTCCTTCATACTGTGAAGTCAAAATGGACATGCATGAATATACTGTCTGATTAAAATCAAATGCAGAATTCTCACCTGACATTTTTAATAATGAATACCGGACTACTCGCCTCGGCGAGTGGACTTCACCTTTGGCGAGTGGTCTTCCCCTTTTGCCGAGAAGTCTTCACTTTCCGAGGCGAGTCGCCAAGACCACTCGCCCCGGAAAGTGAAGACTTCTCGCCAAAAGGGGAAGACCGCTCGACCCGAAAGTGAAGCCCCAAGATGGTCCGTTGCTGCCCTCTAAAGGCCCGAAATAATTCCCAGATTAGTGTTTATTATTATTATTAACGTATTGTAGACATTGTTGTTGTAATCAATCACAGTTCTAATAGACCTACTTACTGACTGAATTACATCTGAATAGCAAACTTCCTGAATAGCAAACCCCCTGAATAACACCGCCCCCCCCCCCCCCCCCCCCCCCAACAATGATGATGATGATGATGGCTACTGCTAATGACATAATTATTAGCATGTGAGAAATTACAATCCTTCTAAGTAAACAAATTAGGCAATCAATATTAACATATCTATGACCAAGTTGCCAAACAAAGCAAGTTTGTACATTTAACAGCAAGTACAGGCACAGGAAATAAACAGATGTTAATTCGGATCTGACTGTACATTTTTACATCACTGTTCTATATCACTAAAAAGAGAATATACATACTGAACTAAAACGACTTAATGAACTAAACCTGACTTAATGAACTGTTTTTACACTTGCAGAAAATAGCTAATAGTAACTGACGAAGACAATTGACAAACCATACAGTAGCAAAGCTGAATACTGTACAATATGAAAATCTAAAAGTCACAAATACACCGATAACTACTATTGCTCAGCATGAACTGTTTTTATATCAAATTGACAATCCTTTGAGTGCAAAACCTTTACATTTTATTTTATCCTTTTGAACCAATAATGAAATGTTTGTTATTGTATCTGTACTGTATCATAACAATAACAAGCAAGGCTAATATTATTTGTATAACACATTTTCCTTTGGCAAACATGAAATGTACCTTTTAATCTATCCCCAACTAACTAAAATGGGACAGCACACTGCACAGCACTTTCAACGGTGCGTGCAGTGTTTTTGTACAACTTTTTTCAACTTTTTCACTGAAACAGTGTTTTTGTACATATGACAACAACTTTTTGAGAACTTTTTCACTTCTATATTTTTTGTAAAAACTGTTGTTTCTATATTTAAATAAAATACATTACATTTGACCGTACATTTGACTCTTGTGTTATATTCTTGTGAAATATTCAGTAAAGTATTCTGGTGAAATATTCACCCCAAGTTGATAAGATATGCATTGCAGACAATATAATACCCAGCCAGTTTGAATTGCATTAGGCCCATTTGATACCATTTGCTCTCTCTCTCCATTGTTCCATTGACATGGAAATGTTTGAGTTCCACTGCTCTAAGTTTGACAGTCAGCACTATAATTAATTATTTGAAGAAAAATGTAATACAAATTTTCGGACCATTTCTGATTTACCTATACTTTGAACTGGCCACTCTCACATCCACGATACGTGGCAACCCTGGTTTGTTTTGGTTTGCGCACGGATGTTATTTTTGTTTCTTTAGCACAGTAGCTAGCAAAGGCTGCAGTTGCTGAAAGTGAAGAAAACACTAGCCCAAAAAAAGCCTTTTGGCGAGTGGTCTTCCCCTTTTGGCGAGTCGCCAAGTCCACTCGCGGTCTTGCTACCTTTAAGAATAATGTATGTACTGACGGAGCTAACGTTAGCACTTAGCTTCATACATACCTTCATCGTGATTCTATCCATAACACGCAAGTAGCTATTCATATTTAACCTAAGCATGTAGTCCAGGTTGCCGTCCATGTTTAAAATATAACAGTTTGAGTTTGATATAGTATTATTAATTAATATAACAATAATAGTATCGTCACTTTTTAAACAGACGCTCTGACAGACGCTGCAGTGTAGATTTGAAAAAGTGGAAACCCACAAACCCTCTGAAGATCGAGAAACCTGATTGGACCAGGAGGTGGTGACGTGAGGCTTTCGTCGTGGATTGCGTCATGTTTCTGCGACGTCCAAACTGGCAGTGCTGTGCTATGGTTGGTTGAGAGGAATCCGTGTCCTGAGCGCTCTGAAAATAGCGGATTTACAAGCTCACCGCCCGTCGCAGCGTGACGCGTTGTGAGCTTGTAGATCTGCAATTTCTGACTTTCAGAAAGGACACACCAGGCTTCCGTCGTCGTAAAAATAAATAATCATAACTTTAACGCCCAATACATTCTCAATGGCAATAGCGCAAACTTTGGCATGCTATGATATAGTACTAGTCCTGGTTCATCTTATGGTGGACATGTTTGCCTGAAAATGAATCCTTGAAATGTTTCATAGTTTTAGAAATATATGAATGATTATGAATAGTTTATTTCGATCTTTCATAGAGGGAGACATTACACAAAAACAGTTTACTTTTTCTTTTTTTAGGTGATGGAAAAGGCATAGGCAGGAGCTTAAAGCTTATTAGTGCCTATCCTTATCTCAACGTATTCCAAAATACTGTTGAAGATATGCATAACAATCAACATATAAACAAAACAAACAGATGCCATTTATAGAAGAGTAGAAAATTAAACAAACAAAAAAACCAAACGAGAAAAACAAAACAAAGAGGGACAAAAAGACAAAAATAGCGCTTTCAAATTTGAGAAATCTATAATGGGGCTCAATGGCAGGTTATGTGTCACACTCTGCCTAGTGTGGATAGTGCTAGGCCAGAAGGCAGAGGTTGCAAAATAGCCAAAAACAGGAAAAATACAGAATAATACTCAAAATAGCAAGTCGGAGTCCTTATAAGAAAAATCCAAGTGTTTTATTCACCTTTAACACACATAAATCCAGGGATCAAAATTAAACAAAAGTATTTACAACAGAACCGGAAAGTTTGGCCTGGGTCTCAAACCCCCACAGTAGCCTACTACCTTGACTGATCTATCTGGCAGTGGCAGGTCTCCCTATACTTATAGGCTAAGCCCCTCTCACTGGACCATGCCAAATCTTAATTGAATCCACAATTACACAAGTTCCATGTTCCATGTCCAGAGACATTACATTTCTTAATTCACATTGTGTCACACATTACTCAATATAAATTATCCCCATAATATAATTAAAGATAAAGTGTCTACTCTCTATACATACATAATGAAGTTGGTGTGTTCCCCACACAAACCCAGATATGCTCCCTACCCTACAGCCAATTAGCAATCAATATACATAAAGTCACAATAACAAATATCACTGAAACATGAATAATAATTCAAACTTTAACCATTCAGCACTGTGTGTCTCCACAGTAAGCTGAATTATAAAAATGTGTGAATGGAGTTTATATAGGTGAAAGTGATTTTTTGACATTTTTATACAATTTTATACATATTTTATAAATAATGACAAATGTATAATGGGGCTCAATGCCAAAATAATTTGCCAAAATAATTTGCCAAAATAATTTGCCAAAATAATTTGCCAAAATAATTTGCCAAAATAATTTGCCAAAATAATTTGGTTGAACTATTTTTGAATAGTTCAACTAGCCAATCTACATTGACACGTTGTGAGCTCAATGTAGTCAAAATAGTAAAAAAAATAGGCAAAGAAGTTTAGGGATAAGGGTAAGTGGTGACGAAAATGGAGCCCTATATGTTCCATGAACAAATATGCTCAGGTAAGACATTTCTCTATGAACGTTTGTGCCCATGACAGCAACAGTTTGACTGACACAGTTCAACACGTGTGGTCCTTCTATCAGAGGCTATAAGGACACTGGCTCATCTTAGTTTCAGGGCAAAAATCTTAAAGGACAACATGAACCAAGGTTCATGTTTTAGGTTGTTATTAGAGAAACTAAAAGGTGAGTGTTCATTTTCTTTCATTTGCTGCTTTCTTTCGTTTTAGGGATTTTAGCAGTTTTTGACAAGGGGGCGGGGGCATTCGAGCATGGGGCTAAATATGTATTTTTTAACACAATTTTATGGTGATTAATTTTTTTATGGTTTACTATAGTCCTAATAAACGCCAGGAAATTACATCTGGCCACAAAAGATCACAGGATCTATTGAATGTGACAAACTTACATATTGATACACACAGTATAAGCCTTCCCCCAGTAGGCTACCTTCACATTCAGTAGATCCTGTGATCTTCTGTGGCCAGATTTCCTGACTTTATTAGGACTATAGTAAACCATAAAAAAAGAAATCACCATAAAATTGTGTTAAAAAATACATATTTAGAATTTTAGACCCATGCTCGAATGCCCCCCTGTCAAAAACAGATAAATTGCCTAAAACGAAAGAAAGCAGCAAATGAAAAAAGATTAACACTCATCTTTTACTTTATCTAATAACAAACTAAAACATGAACCTTGGTTGAAAAAAACTAAAGTTGTCCTTTAAGGCTCATACATAGTCTGGATTTTCGGTGGTTAGGTGACCACCGAACTACAACATGACGTCACGAGCCGCGGTGAAGAGCAAACCACCGCCACCGCCCCAGCCCTTCTCTCTGTTTTTACTCACCACCGCTCAACGTTATTTCAGCTCCGGTGGTCACCTCACCACCGGAGCGGTGGTCACCTCACCACTATGAATAGGCCTGTTACTCTCAACCTTCCTCATGGTCAGACTTCCTCTCCACTCTTGTCATCGTGGTTGCCCTCTCCCCAGTGAGCACTCGGCTCGAGTCCTGCTGCGAGTCCTGGGACGCCCTCTTCTTCTTGCTGAGGCTCAGCCGGGCGCGGAAGGCCTTGCAGAAGATGAAATAGATGAGCGGATCCAGGCAGATGTTCAGAATGGACAACATGAGGCTGAACTCCTTCAGGTAGAAGAAGGTCTGACACAGGCTGCGCCTCTTAGACAGGAAGGCATAGGGGAGGCGCACGAGGTGGTACGGAACGAAGCACACGCAGAACACGGCCACCAGGAACAGCATGTTCCTCCGACAGCGGGACAGCTTCTTACAGCGCCTTAGCGTTCCCGAGGACGACGCTCCGCCGACACCTTCTGCTCCTCCTCCCCCCCCTGGCTGACTCCTCTGGGCCAACGCCAGTCTCTGCACCGTCCCGTGGTAGAAGTAGATGAGAGAGACCAGGACAGAGACGAAGATGACCGCTGAGAAACTGTAAACGAGAACGGAGCGGAATGGAATTGACCGACCAAAAAAAAAATGCATTATTAGTAGAGCTGGGACTCGATTAAAAAAATTAATCTAATTAATCAGAGGCTTTGTAGTTAATTCATCTCGATTAATCGCATTTTAATCGCATATCAATATTTAACCCGAGAACAGTGAGAAACCTTTCTTTTCAAATGTTTTTGGTATCCCAGTGAATAGTGACTACGGGATTCCACTCATTTTCAACATTTTACTGTCATTAATATACCTTAGAGTTGTTGTGTGGATATAATAAGAAGGTCTGAAAAAAAAATCAGTAACATTATGAAGTAGGCTACATCTCAGTGACATCACAAAAATGTACTTCATAATGTTACTGTTTTTTTCAGACCTTCAGTTCTATAGGCAACACAGAATGGGGGGACTTTTTATTATTTCCAGTGCACACAACTCCATATAAAAATGCGTTTTATCCCAACAGTGATATATAGGCAGGTGATATATATAGGCAGCAAGTGCCTATATAAAGTGTCTTCAGTGTGTATATGAATACTCAAATGTGCTTTACCTGGCTGGGCATGAGAAAACAAATAAAAACTACTTTATTATGGGGGAAACAAAAAGGTGCGATTAATTTATCTGTAGTTAATCGCGATACATTTTTCTGTAGTTAATTAATCTCGATTAACGCGTTAAAGTCCCGGCCCTAATTATTAGTTCATCTTATATCTAGCTGTTCTTGTTTTTGATTGCTCTTGTGTGTGTTGTCTGAGACTATATCCTATTGACGTCATGCTTGTTTATTGCGTTGAATGACTCACTTCTAGCATTGTTGTTGTGTATTTTATTTATTTCATTTATTTCAATGAAACTCTGGGTTTACGAGTATACTGATGTAGTGGGTTTGTGGTGGGGAAGAGCCTTTGTGTATGTCATTATCGTTTGTTGCTGTATTGTTTTGTTGTATGTTGTGCCCCGAGGACCCCCTTGAAAAGGAGTTGCTGCAACCCAAGGGAGTAAATTAAATGAAAAATAAAACACCTGTGAAAACATACCTATAGATTCACTGTAATAAAGACATAATGAACATTCAAAAACAATACGCATGTGTAGTGATGCTACAGGAGCAGGGATTGAACCCCATACAGCCTCCCACCTCATCAGCCCTGTTGGATTGAACCCCAGCCTCCCACCTCATCAGCCCTGTTGGATTGAACCCCAGCCTCCCACCTCATCAGCCCTGTTGGATTGAACCCCAGCCTCCCACCTCATCAGCCCTGTTGGATTGAACCCCAGCCTCCCACCTCATCAGCCCTATTGAACCCCAGCCTCCCACCTCATCAGCCCTATTGAACCCCAGCCTCCCACCTCATCAGCCCTGTTGGATTGAACCCCAGCCTCCCACCTCATCAGCCCTGTTGGATTGAACCCCAGCCTCCCACCTCATCAGCCCTATTGAACCCCAGCCTCCCACCTCATCAGCCCTGTTGGATTGAACCCCAGCCTCCCACCTCATCAGCCCTGTTGGATTGAACCCCAGCCTCCCACCTCATCAGCCCTGTTGGATTGAACCCCAGCCTCCCACCTCATCAGCCCTATTGAACCCCAGCCTCCCACCTCATCAGCCCTGTTGGATTGAACCCCAGCCTCCCACCTCATCAGCCCTGTTGGATTGAACCCCAGCCTCCCACCTCATCAGCCCTATTGAACCCCAGCCTCCCACCTCATCAGCCCTGTTGGATTGAACCCCAGCCTCCCACCTCATCAGCCCTGTTGGATTGAACCCCAGTCTCCCACCTCATCAGCCATGTTGGATTGAACCCCAGTCTCCCACCTCATCAGCCCTGTTGGATTGAACCCCAGCCTCCCACCTCATCAGCCCTGTTGGATTGAACCCCAGTCTCCCACCTCATCAGCCCTGTTGGATTGAACCCCAGTCTCCCACCTCATCAGCCCTGTTGGATTGAACCCCAGCCTCCCACCTCATCAGCCCTGTTGGATTGAACCCCAGCCTCCCACCTCATCAGCCCTGTTGGATTGAACCCCAGCCTCCCACCTCATCAGCCCTGTTGGCACGACTCATAGTTAGTGCTCACTGCGTTCGCAACAAGTTCTAACCTAATGTACCTACATGTGGATGATTTTGTACAGCAGGCTCATCTGACGGCCGTGAAGAGCATCGCAGCTCCCAGCTCCCGGTACGTGCAGGGGCCTCACGGTAAGGAGGAACATGGCGACGTAGGCTCCCATCGGGGCCAGGAGAGAACACCAGGTGACCACGGAGATGACCCGCGCAACGCGGACCTTCTGCAGGGGTTTGAATGCCAAAGGATGCACGATCTTCAGATATCTGGTGGTCAGAATGAGCCCAGTGTGGGTTATCACATGTTATTTACAGTCCATCGTAACTTTTAAATGTCTGCTGGCCTGACGTCAAAATTAAAAAATATATATATTTTTAAATAAAAAAATCTCATGTTTCTATGTCAGTCGTTCTCGAACATTTTCATGTCAAGGACCCCCAAAGATTATATGTAATTGGCCGCTGACTCCCATCGGAAAATATGTTGTTCCAGGGACCCCAGTATACCTGGGACAGTATACCTGGTGGCAGCGATGTATCCCAATCCATCCAGACAGACAGACAGACAGTATACCTGGGACAGTATACCTGGTGGCAGCGATGTATCCCAATCCAGACAGACAGACAGACAGACAGTATACCTGGTGGCAGCGATGTATCCCAATCCATCCAGACAGACAGACAGTATACCTGGTGGCAGCGATGTATCCCAATCCATCCAGACAGACAGTATACCTGGTGGCAGCGATGTATCCCAATCCATCCAGACAGACAGTATACCTGGTGGCAGCGATGTATCCCAATCCAGACAGACAGACAGACAGTATACCTGGTGGCAGCGATGTATCCCATGAACATGATGCTGATGTACATGTTGAGGTAGAAGGTGGCGCCTCCCACGGTGCAGTAGACCATCCTGACGGTGACGTTGTGGCTGTAGGCGTAGTTGCAGATGCGGAGCGGCAGACTCAGGCAGAGGAGGAAGTCTGCGATGGTGAGGTTCTTCAGGTAGACCATCACGCTGCTGGAGGCCAACCGGCCCTGGTCAGCGTGACAGAAATATACCTTCAGGGTGAATCCGTTCAGGACCAAGCCGACCTGTGATGGCAATAGACAAGATACAGAGACAGAAAATGTAGAGTGCCACAATTCTTTTCACAATGCGTGTGTTGCGACGCATTGTGAGCATTGTGAGCTATTTTCAGCAAGTGTAAAAACAGTCATTACGACGGCATCAAGGTCCACCAAAATACATTTTAACAGACTAAATCAACTGTAGATTTAGTCGACTAAAATCTTATATTTAGTCGACTAAAACTAGACTAACACTAAAACATTCCAGGTGACTAAAATGTGACTAAAACAAAATGAAGACTATTCAAGAGACTTTAACTAGAACTAAAATCTAAATGCCAAAAACAACGCTACTCACCAGGCACACCAGACCACACACCAACATGAAGAATGGATGGGCTGAGGTGTCAACCACAGCACAGGAGGCTGTCTGGTTTGTGTCCAATGATTGGTTAAAAGACAGGAAGTTGGTCATGTTGGCTCCTCCCACTCCCACAAGGTGGGCCTGCATGATTCTGGATAAACCTAATGTAGCAACTAGCAATATACAGATAGGCATATTTATATGTGTTGAAGTGTTCAATATATCATTGTCAAAACTATGAGATTTAATCTCACAATTCTGACTTTATATGGCAGAATTCTTTCTTGCATTTTCGACTAGGGCCTATATATAGATTGTTTTCCCCTAAAAAATGTGGGATAAGCAAAAAAAAAATCAGTAGCAGGAATGGCCATCCAAACATTTAACAGAAATTTCTACAGTAAATACATTAGTTACAATGAGCAGCCAGAGCAGGACTTGTTGGTTGCAGTTCCTCCTCCTGACCAAAGATAAGACGCGCAGAAATGTTCTAATTAAACTAAGAAAATGCAGGCAGAGGGCACATGGCCTCTGCATAATCAGATACATCACACTTATAGGGCTGTATTTTGCATGTCTTAAGTACCAGGTCTTATTCCCTAACTGGTGTAAACTAGAAAATTCGCAATTTAAAAAAATTGCAGAGTGTGGTTGCCACAGTGTCTTATATATGCCCCTCCCACTAATATTGCCAGCCAATTACAATTTCAAGTCACACGTTAGATCATGTGTAAGTAATTCGGAGGGGATTTAACCCCCAAAATTCATGTTTTTGCGACAAACGGTAAAGGGCCCCCAGCACGAAAAGCTACTATACGGCCTGTTTTGAAGCCGAATATACAAAAGATATTTTGACACTACTTTTCTTTCACTTAAGGAGGAAACTGATGACAAAAAGATACAAAAAGAGAGAACTATTTCAACTTCATGTTGACATATCCGTGGTGCAGTAGATCATATCATGGAGATGCGGTCCGGTCCCATTTAGACCTGAAGACATTTCTGCAAATGTCCGTTTTCTGAAAAGCCTATGTTTCTATGTCAGTCATTCTTAAAGTTTTTCATGTCAAGGACCCCAAAGATATATGTAATTGAAAATATAAAAATATGTTGTTCCAGGGACCCCCCGTGAAGCAAAGACTGAGTTAAAAACGATCGCTCTGACAGAATATATATATTCAAAGATTTGCACCACATTTTCACGATTTTTCAAAAATAGCAGACCTACAAGCTATTTTTCAATAGGTAAAATATAACATACATCTTATAACACCAATATACTACAGTACTATGCTGCATGAATAAACATACAATTTGATAGCATACAGTAGAATAGATCACCCAGGTTTTATGGTTTTTCAATCCCCACACGTGTGCGTGCGTGTATGTATAAGTGTTGCAACACGATGATTTGCCCAGTCACCGTGCTGCGCCTGTGAAGTTCCTTTTTAATGACACCAAGTTTAAAATACCAATATTGAGTGCACGGAATATCAATATGAAGCAACTGAAAAACATGTTATTTCAATGGTAGTGGATGGGGAGAGAGAGGACTTTTGTCCAAACACGAAACGGTCATATGTCAGTCATATTTTGCAATGTATTTTTACAATGTACAGTATTACAGTCTTTATGTAATAATGACCACAACTGCAGGCTACATGTAATAGAGTGACATGTGGGACGGCAGTGGTTCAGAGGTAGAGCTTTTAGTGTCGTAGGGCCCTTAATTGAGCCAAGACTAGTCTATACCATCGGTGCATGAATGTAATGGACGATCTCTGTAAAGCGCCTTGGATAAATGCTCTAGAATAAATGCACCATTTACCATTCTATTTATACCTAAATGAGGGCCGATTCATACTCCTATTTTACCGCTGTTTTGGCGCTGTAGAGCCTCGTCAGAAATTTTCAGTAGCACCGAAGAGACGACTTTAGCACGGTACCCGCCCCCCCCCCCCCCCCCCCCCCCCCCCCGAACCTCAAATGACGTCACATTGTAGGCTCTACACTGTAGGAAAGCTGAACACCAATATTAAACATAAATGCAATAAAGGCAATAATGAAATACAATAATTTTTTTCTTAATTTTTCTTAATTTACAAATTAAAGTGAAGCCTTGATCACTCAACCCAAACCCCCCCTCTCTTCATCCCTCTCTTTGTTTCTTGAAAAAAGTAACATGATGGTAACAATGCACAAAAAACGAATTTCACCTACTGTTTTACTTGTAAAACTGTGATGTGACAATAAAGATGATTCTGATGATTGAATTATTCTATATTCAAATGGTTTATTGGTGCTTCTGATTGTGTCATAGGGTTTTATATGTACTGCAGATATTTTGCATATTAGCAGATGTAAACAGGTAGACAAGTAATGTCTTTACTTCAAATTGAAATGTTTTACTTTCAAATGTTTTGTTGGGGATCCTTATTGCATTGTTTATTATATATATATATATATATATATATATATAGCAGTGACTGACTGAGACATCGAGCATGCGTCCGCAACTGGTTGTGGCCCCCATCAAGTGACCTTTTGACCAATGCGGCCCTCGCCCCAAGTTGAGTTCGACACCTCTGCTCTACAGCGCCGAACCGACTTTTAGTACCAGCTTCCACCATGGAACACATAGAAATATCACAATTACAGTTAGAAATATAACCAGCTCACTCCTGATCAGTTTTTTTTCAAATTTCAGTTAAGGCAAGATGGTGCCATAAACACATTGAAAATATCCTCATGTGTCTATTCAGAAATAAATAATAATTTGAGTTATTATGGAAACGATAATATTATGGTGTTCTAAAAACGTATACATGGTTGCATAATGTGACAATATGATAGTAACAACTCACCTGTCAGTCAATGTTGATGTGTGTGTGTGTGTCTCCCGTCTAGATGAAGCAGGTTTTCCTTGTGAAGTGAAGTACGTGTGTCTACGCATGCAAATACCCTTGTACTGTTCTCTGTCTGCCTGTCCACAACTTCCCCCTGCTATACTGTGGTAAAGCAACAGCACAACCCACATACACATACTGCACGTACAGTATGCACATTCATTACTGTAGAAACCTCCACACGGCACATTACACGAAACCAAAAAACTGGTTGTGTAATTCAATGGCATTATAGTATGTAACTTCTCCGTGTTAACAAAAGTAACGTTCTACTATAGGGGTGTGTAACGATAATAGTAACTGCATCGAAAAATCGATTTTAATTTCATGAATCGAAGTATATTGAAAAATGAAAACAGCAGCATTGATTATGGATCGTATCGTGTCGTTTTACAATCTTAAGGCTCATACATAGTCTGGATTTTCGGTGGTTAGGTGACCACTAGCCTCGGAAACCCAGACGTTTTTATTTCCAGGGGGGAAAAAAAAGTCTGGGTCTGAGTCCACTTCAATTCGGCATAGAGTAGCGCAAACGTTGCTCACTCTCTGCTGATTTCTGATTGTCTGCACCTTTGTAAAATTGACACACACGCACACATGTACACACACACGCTCCTCTCTCTCTCTGTCGCTCTAAGTAATTAGTCTCATGTCGCACAGCTGCGCATATATTCTCCCGGCGGATCCTGCCGGGAGCTGCCTATGCCATAAAAAGCATAGGTGAGTTCCAGGCTAGGTGACCACCGAACTACAACATGACGTCACGAGCCGCGGTGAAGAGCAAACCACCGCCACCGCCCCAGCCCTTCTCTCTGTTTTTACTCACCACCGCTCAACGTTATTTCAGCTCCGGGGGTCAGCTCACCACCGGAGCGGTGGTCACCTCACCACTATGAATAGGCCTGTTACTCTCAACCTTCCTCATGGTCAGACTTCCTCTCCACTCTTGTCATCATGGTTGTCCTCTCCCCAGTGAGCACTCGGCTCGAGTCCTGCTGCGAGTCCTGGGACGCCCTCTTCTTCTTGCTGAGGCTCAGCCGGGCCCGGAAGGCCTTGCAGAAGATGAAATAGATGAGCGGATCCAGGCAGATGTTCAGAATCGACAACATGAGGCTGAACTCCTTCAGGTAGAAGAAGGTCTGACACAGGCTGCGCCTCTTAGACAGGAAGGCATAGGGGAGGCGCACGAGGTGGTACGGAACGAAGCACACGCAGAACACGGCCACCAGGAACAGCATGTTCCTCCGACAGCGGGACAGCTTCTTACAGCGCCTTAGCGTTCCCGAGGACGACGCTCCGCCGACACCTTCTGCTCCTCCTCCCCCCCCTGGCTGACTCCTCTGGGCCAACGCCAGTCTCTGCACCGTCCCGTGGTAGAAGTAGATGAGAGAGACCAGGACAGAGACGAAGATGACCGCTGAGAAACTGTAAACGAGAACGGAGCGGAATGGAATTGACCGACCAAAAAAATGCATTATTAGTAGAGCTGGGACTCGATTAAAATAATTAATCTAATTAATCAGAGGCATTAATCGCATTTTAATCGCATATCAATATTTAACCCGAGAACAGTGAGAAACCTTTTTTTTCAAATGTTTTTGGTATCCCAGTGAATAGTGACTACGGGATTCCACTCATTTTCAACATTTTACTGTCATTAATATACCTTAGAGTTGTTGTGTGGATATAATAAGAATGTACTTCATAATGTTACTGTTTTTTTCAGACCTTCAGTTCTATAGGCAACACAGAATGGGGGGACTTTTTATTATTTCCAGTGCACACAACTCCATATAAAAATGCGTTTTATCCCAACAGTGATATATAGGCAGGTGATATATATAGGCAGCAAGTGCCTATATAAAGTGTCTTCAGTGTGTATATGAATACTCAAATGTGCTTTACATGGCTGGGCATGAGAAAACAAATAAAAACTACTTTATTATGGGGGAAACAAAAAGGTGCGATTCATTTATCTGTAGTTAATCGCGATACATTTTTCTGTAGTTAATTAATCTCGATTAACGCGTTAAAGTCCCGGCCCTAATTATTAGTTCATCTTATATCTAGCTGTTCTTGTTTTTGATTGCTCTTGTGTGTTGTCTGAGACTATATCCTATTGGCGTCATGCTTGTTTATTGCGTTGAATGACTCACTTCTAGCATTGTTGTTGTGTATTTTAGTACAGTGTGAGACTGGGGGTTCAGTCCTATACGCATCACTACGCATGCTTACCGTAACCCTCAGACATTGTCTATGAATAAGAAACACTGGAAAAGCAGACTCCTGCTGGTTTAAAGCAGTGTAATCGGAGCCTGTGTTCAGACCTGTGACACGCAAGGCTGAGTTTATAGGTTTAAAAGACTGCCGGTTTCTCTAGGTTCCCATGCAGGACCAGAGTGGAGAACTATTATGTATACAGAATGTTCTAAGACAAGTAAACGCAGCTCGTAAATTTAGTGGGTTTTTTAAAGATTTTTTTTTAAAGTTACGTTTTTTTAAAGTTATCTTTTTAGTGTCTATGTGTGCGTGCGTGTGTTTTTTTGTACGTTTTTTTTAAGTTTCTTAAAAAAAAATGGTACGTTAAGTTTTTTTTAAAGTTACGGTTTTGTGTGTGTGTGTGTGTGTGTGTGTGTGTGTGTGTGTGTGTGTGTGTGTTTTATTTTGTGTGATACAGCTGCGCCCTCTGGTGACAGACATGTTCTGCTAGGTCTCATAGTTCTAACCTAATGTACCTACATGTGGGTGATTTTGTACAGCAGGCTCATCTGACGGCCGTGAAGAGCATCGCAGCTCCCAGCTCCCTGTAAGTGCAGGGGCTGTACGGTCAGGAGGAACATGGTGACGTAGGCTCCCATCGGGGCCAGGAGAGAACACCAGGTGACCGCGGAGATGACCCGCGCAACGCGGACCTTCTGCAGGGGTTTGAATGCCAAAGGATGCACGATCTTCAGATATCTGGTGGTCAGAATGAGCCCAGTGTGGGTTATCACATGTTATTTACAGTCCATCGTAACTTTTAAATGTCTGCTGGCCTGACGTCAAAATTAAAAAAAACTATTTTTTTAAATGTATATTTTTCTGAAAAATCTCATGTTTCTATGTCAGTCGTTCTCGAACATTTTCATGTCAAGGACCCCCAAAGATTATATGTAATTGGCCGCTGACTCCCATCGGAAAATATGTTGTTCCAGGGACCCCAGTATACCTGGGACAGTATACCTGGTGGCAGCGATGTATCCCAATCCAGACAGACAGACAGACAGTATACCTGGTGGCAGCGATGTATCCCAATCCAGACAGACAGACAGTATACCTGGTGGCAGCGATGTATCCCAATCCAGACAGACAGACAGACAGTATACCTGGTGGCAGCGATGTATCCCAATCCAGACAGACAGACAGACAGACAGTATACCTGGTGGCAGCGATGTATCCCAATCCATCCAGACAGACAGACAGTATACCTGGTGGCAGCGATGTATCCCAATCCATCCAGACAGACAGACAGTATACCTGGTGGCAGCGATGTATCCCAATCCATCCAGACAGACAGACAGTATACCTGGTGGCAGCGATGTATCCCAATCCATCCAGACAGACAGTATACCTGGTGGCAGCGATGTATCCCAATCCATCCAGACAGACAGTATACCTGGTGGCAGCGATGTATCCCAATCCATCCAGACAGACAGTATACCTGGTGGCAGCGATGTATCCCAATCCAGACAGACAGACAGTATACCTGGTGGCAGCGATGTATCCCAATCCATCCAGACAGACAGTATACCTGGTGGCAGCGATGTATCCCAATCCATCCAGACAGACAGTATACCTGGTGGCAGCGATGTATCCCAATCCAGACAGACAGACAGACAGTATACCTGGTGGCAGCGATGTATCCCAATCCATCCAGACAGACAGACAGTATACCTGGTGGCAGCGATGTATCCCAATCCATCCAGACAGACAGACAGACAGTATACCTGGTGGCAGCGATGTATCCCAATCCATCCAGACAGACAGACAGTATACCTGGTGGCAGCGATGTATCCCAATCCAGACAGACAGACAGACAGACAGTATACCTGGTGGCAGCGATGTATCCCAATCCAGACAGTATATTTTTCTGAAAAATCTCATGTTTCTATGTCAGTCGTTCTCGAGCATTTTCATGTCAAGGACCCCCAAAGATTATATGTAATTGGCCGCTGACTCCCATCGGAAAATATGTTGTTCCAGGGACCCCAGTATACCTGGGACAGTATACCTGGTGGCAGCGATGTATCCCAATCCAGACAGACAGACAGACAGTATACCTGGTGGCAGCGATGTATCCCAATCCAGACAGACAGACAGTATACCTGGTGGCAGCGATGTATCCCAATCCAGACAGACAGACAGTATACCTGGTGGCAGCGATGTATCCCAATCCAGACAGACAGACAGACAGTATACCTGGTGGCAGCGATGTATCCCAATCCAGACAGACAGACAGTATACCTGGTGGCAGCGATGTATCCCAATCCATCCAGACAGACAGACAGTATACCTGGTGGCAGCGATGTATCCCAATCCATCCATCCAGACAGACAGTATACCTGGTGGCAGCGATGTATCCCAATCCATCCAGACAGACAGACAGTATACCTGGTGGCAGCGATGTATCCCAATCCATCCAGACAGACAGACAGTATACCTGGTGGCAGCGATGTATCCCAATCCAGACAGACAGACAGACAGTATACCTGGTGGCAGCGATGTATCCCAATCCATCCAGACAGACAGACAGAATACCTGGTGGCAGCGATGTATCCCAATCCATCCAGACAGACAGACAGTATACCTGGTGGCAGCGATGTATCCCAATCCATACAGACAGACAGACAGTATACCTGGTGGCAGCGATGTATCCCATGAACAGCATGCTGATGTACATGTTGAGGTAGAAGGTGGCGCCTCCCACGGTGCAGTAGACCATCCTGACGGTGGCGTTGTGGCTGTAGGCGTAGTTGCAGATGCGGAGCGGCAGACACAGGCAGAGGAGGAAGTCTGCGATGGTGAGGTTCTTCAGGTAGACCATCACGCTGCTGGAGGCCGACCGGCCCTGGTCAGCGTGACAGAAATATACCTTCAGGGTGAATCCGTTCAGGACCAAGCCGACCTGTGATGGCAAGAGACAAGATACAGAGACAGAAAATGTACAGATAAATAGATTTATCTGTAGAGTGCCACAATTCTTTTCCACCCTAACACATCCTCAGGTATTATTATTATAATATAAGGAGGAAGAACTTTTCCCAAAAAAGTACTGTACAGTATTTGTTAAAATCATGATTTTATGTGGACACGCCCACCAGTTCATTAAAACGCCTTCACTCCTTCTATTATGCATGTAATGTGCATGTCATCACCTGTACACCAGATTAGAGGAATTTTCAAAATATAGATGAAAACAACGCTACTCACCAGAAACACCAGACCACACACCAACATGAAGAATGGATGGGCTGAGGTGTCAACCACAGCACAGGAGGCTGTCTGGTTTGTGTCCAATGATTGGTTAAAAGACAGGAAGTTGGTCATGTTGGCTCCTCCCACTCCCACAAGGTGGGCCTGCATGATTCTGGATAAACCTAATGTAGCAACTAGCAATATACAGATAGGCATATTTATGTGTTGAAGTGTTCAATATATCATTATCAAAACTATGAGATTTAATCTCACAATTCTGACTTTATATGGCAGAAATCTTTCTTGCATTTTCTATATAGATTGTTTTCCCCTAAAAAATGTGGGATAAGCTAAAATACGTTTTTTTTTTTAAAGATCTATCGCAAAAATCTAAACACAATGCAGACAGTGTACGTTTTATTCAGTAGCAGGGATGGCCATCCAAACATTTAACAGAACTTTCTACAGTAAATACATTTTTAGGTACAATGAGCAGCCAGAGCAGGACTTAATTGTTGGTTGCAGTTCCTCCTCCTGACTCTTATACCTAACTGACCAAAGATAGACGCGCAGAAATGTTCTAATTAAACTAAGAAAATGCAGGCAGAGGGCACATGGCCTCTGCAGATACATCACACTTATAGTGTCATAAGTGATTCATATGGAGAGGGTGTGTTTTTGTATGAGTCCATTCATTGTTTCTCTTTTCAATAGGAAATCCTTACGTATTCGAGTAGCTCAGTCGGTAATAGAGCTCTCGGCCTGTTGGACCACAAAGGTCGTGGGTTCGATCCCGGGCACCGCCAACTCAGCGTATATATATGAGTAGCATGGCTTGGGTGTAGCAAGTTGTGCGGGAAGTATACTGGGAACTAATGGCAGGTGTGGCAACCATAGAGTATTAAAAGGATAGAGACTAAACTAGCGCGAAGCTCCGCCCCCTCCGCTATTCATGTCAGTGGAAGTTGCTCAGTGGCGTTTTGAAGCACCCGGAAGGCTGCCGGAAGTACCGTCTTTTCGCTGATTCAGCATTTCACTTCCGCATTTGGACACCAAATTTTGGTGTCCAAATGCGGAAGTGCACCCAGAGTGCACCTGGGCTTTACATTGGGCGCTCGGTTGCACGGGGTTTCCTCGTCAAGAATCCACGGGTCCGCCTGCAGTCCTTCTTCTTACCACTAGGGACCAGCGCTTCAACATTGGAGTGCCTAGCTGGCCCCTTGGTGGCAACCCATCTCCCAGGGGTCTATAGCCGTCTACAGTGCATTGTTACGGGGACAGACTGACTCCCGTCCCCTGTGTTACTGGCTGATATACCGACAATAAGCCAATTCACCCTTTGGACTCAACCTTCTGAATGGTCCCTGACTGACTAACCAGCAGGCTCTTCCTGAGGAAGGTCGCAAGACCCAAACGTTGCTCAATGACGTTGCTCAATTTTATTGAGCAACGTTGCTCAATAACATGCTCTGATAAAATGCTCAATAAAATGCTCTGAACTAGCAAGTGGCAGTGTGTGCGGATGTCCCTCCTTTCACATTGTATATACTCTCTGTCATCATCGCACCTGCTCCAAATTGCCTGCCGGGTGTGCGGAAGTCTTCTCTCTACACTGACACCAAATCAATAAAATACCAATTGAGTGCACGGAATATCAATATGAAGCAACTGGAAAAACATGGTAGTGGATGGAGAGAGAGAGAGTATTTTTGTCCAACCACGAAACGGTCATATGTCAGTCATATTTTACAATGTACAGTATTACAGTCTTTATGTAATAATGACCACAACTGTACATGTAATAGAGTGACATGTGGGACGGCAGTGGTTCAGAGGTAGAGATTTTAGTGTCGAAGGGTCCTTAATTGAGCCAAGTCTATAGTCTATAGTTACCATCGGTGCATGAATGTAATGGACGATCTCTGTAAAGCGCCTTGGATAAATGCTCTATAATAAATGCACCATTTACCATTCTATGTATTTACCATTTACTGTACATGTTGGACCTACATTTAAAGTGTAAGACAAGACATGCACATCCCAGAATTGAGCAGGAATATACTGGGCGAGGAGAAATACTACAAAGACTTTAAAAAATAAATAGAAACTAGCTCACACACTGATGGGCTCTATTGCAGGTACGGTACGTACTCTCATACAGTCTGAAATGTTGTACAGTACCAGCTTCCACCATGGAACACATACAGTAGAAATATCACAATTACACAGTTAGAAATATAACCAGCTCACTCCTGATCAGTTATTTTCAATTTCAGTTATAAGGCATGCAGATGGTGCCATAAACACATTGAAAATATCCTGTGTCTATATTCAGAAAGTAAATAATAATTTGAGTTAATATGGAAACGATAATATATGTTGTATACATGGTTGCATAATGTGACAATTATGATAGTAACAACTCACCTGTCAGTCAGTCAGTCAGTCAATGATGATGCGTTTATATCCTTGTGAAGTGAAGCCTGTTCCTTAGTATGTGTGTCTACGCATGCAAATACCCTTGTACTGTTCTCTGTCTGCCTGTCCACAACTTCCCCCTGCTATACTGTGGTAAAGCAACAGAACAAACCACATACACATACTGCACGTATACACGTATACACGTATGCACATTTCATTACTGTAGAAACCTACACACGGCACATTACACGAAACCAAAAAACTGGTTGTGTAATTCAATGGCATTATAGTAACTTTTCCGTGTTAACCCATTCTGAACGGGAACCCATGTTGGTGCTAGCATCATGTTATGCTTTAGCTATTGAAAAATAGCAGATCTACAAGCTCATAGCGCGCCACCGAGTGGCGCGCTACGAGCTTGTAGGTCTGCTATTTTTGAAAAATCGAAGAACGACTGACATTTTTTTAGAATCTGATCTCAGGTCAGAATGGGTTCATCAGACCAGTGTGTGTCCAGTGGAAACCTCGTATGAATCTGATCTCAGGTCAGAATGGGTTAACAAAACTAACAATGAATACACTTTCTACTATAGGGGTGTGTATAACGATTATAGTAAGTAGTAACTGCATCGAAAAATCTATTTTAATTTCATGAATCGAAGTATATTGAAAAATTGAAAACAGCAACATTGATTGTGTATCGTATCGTGTCGTTTTACAATGCAAATAATCTGTATCGAATAGTTTTTCTATTGTATCAATACTACATTTTTGTGCATGGTATTTAGCCATTTTTTAGAAGATAAAAGAAAAAGAGGGGATTAATTACTCAGTTTAAAATAATGTCAATGTATTTTAGTTAAATAGTAATAGTTAGTATCAATTTCAAATCATTGAATCGTATCGTATCGCCATAATGAACCATAATATCGTCCACGTATCGTATCGTCAACCACGGTATCGTGATACATATCTGTTGTAATGAATAGGTAATAAGAACTTTCCGGATGGTACGGAATATGATATTTCCATTCAATCTGTAAATATTTACAGAGCAACCTATAGTGACCCTTGCTGTGAATGTCGGACCTCCATCTGAATTCAAAGACGTGGCTAGACCATACCTACGTAGGGAATATCTCCTTTGCCAGTATTCTAACAACTGTCTTCGCCTTCTCATTTTTTTTAAATATATTTTTCATCCCACGATTTTGTAACCCATTTTTCACCCCTGTGCCAATCATCTACTGTGATCCTTGGCTCTACACACCCTCCACCAACCTAGTCCCCATATATGGGGGACAAGGGAACCTAGTCCCCATATATGGGGGACAAGGGGAGACCAACCTAGTCCCCATATATGGGGGACAAGGGGAGAGCAACGGACTTAACTCATGCTTCCTTCATGCCTGAGTGACCAAGTTGCTCCTTTACACCTGACAGGGAGGAGTTTCCCTGGTTGGACGTAGCGCGTGGAAGGAACACGTTATTCCAACCAGTTCCTTTCCCCTCCATCAGGCGCCCCGGCTGGCCAGGGGGAGGTATAGTTTAGAGACCAGGATTACTGCATGTTTTTGTGAGGGTACCTACCCTAGGGGACACGGGGAGAACATGCAAACTCCACACAGAAAGGCCCTTTCGCCAACCCCGCCTTCGGGTATGGGCACTGATGACGTGGAGGAGGAAAATTCGCCTTCTCATTTGAACAGGGAAACGCTTCAGGACATTAATTTGCTAAATTCACACACTATCACCAACGTGTACTTGAAAGGACCCTTAATTGGGGCATGTGAGTGAAATCTATTTGCTAAGATTGAAACGGAGCTGTCGGGGTATAGGCAATGCGTCATGTTTTATGGGGACCTTCCCTTTGTGCGCTCTGACACAGATCAAACACGAGCCTATAATCAACTTCACTGTGCTTTGCATTTTTCTGATGCAAAACCTATAGTCTTTAGGATACCAATAACACCCGTCTGACCTGACATGTCCAACGCCATGAAAATGACGGACTAGAAATGGCAGAAACAGCTTAGTGGCATGCAGGCATAACCTCTTTTCTCTGTCATAATAAATCAAACCATCATCTGCTGTAATGCAACCCCTTAATGGCCGCAGTGTTCCAGATCCTCAGTAGTGGCACTGGTCTCAGGTCTGTAATATCAGAATGTCTGTTACGGTGTGAGAATGTGTTGAACCCAAAATGCAGAGTCACGACTAACAAACAGCGGAGTAGTGTTCAAACACTAATTTATTAATTAAATGCAGAACAAAGGCAGGCTTACAAAAAGGCAGAGGGTAAGCAATCCCAAAAATGCACAACAAAAATAGGTACGAGCAATTACCAGGGGGATTCAAGGCAGGGTCCAGAGGAACCGAGACACAGGCAAGAGCTCCAGGGTAGACATCATAACAACAGTGTAGAAATGACAATGTTCTGACAGTTTGTGTTTGTGAGGAGTCCAGTTATATAGGGAGCAGGTAAAGGGCAAAGTGTTCACAGGTGGGCTGACGAGGCAGTTGGAGACAGGTGAGTGAAGGGACTGAGTGAGTGGAAAGGAAAAATGGGAGTGGCCAGGGCTGACATGGTCTGTGGAGAGACAGACCCTAACAGAACCCCCCCCTCAAGGGACGGATACCAGACGTCCAACAACATCGACAAGGGATGAGCGGGGCGGGTGGAGGGGGCCTGGAGGAGGGAAAACTGAGGCAGATGTCAGGTGGGCGGCCAGGACGACGGCCAGGGGTAATTCTGGTGACCTCAGGGGGACGTCCAGGAGGATGGGGGGCGGTAGAACGAGCACCATCGGGGGGACGGCCAGGGCGCTGGGATGAGGCAGCGGAGGTGTCATCTGGGGGACGGCCAGGACGCTGGGATGAGGCAGCGGAGGTGTCATCTGGGGGACGGCCAGGACGCTGGGATGAGGCAGCGGAGGTGTCATCTGGGGGACGGCCAGGACGCTGGGATGAGGCAGAGGACCGTGGAAGCGGAGCCGGGTATGCTGCAGGCGCTGGATGTGATGCTGCGGCTGACGCCAGGGGTGCTGCAGGCGGGGCAACAGGAGATGCTGCAGGCTCTGGAGGGAGGGCTGCAGACTCAGAAGACGGGACCCCAGAGGCGAGCTGCAGCGGCGGAGCCTCGGAGGCGAGCTGCAGCGGCGGGGCCTCAGAGGCGAGCTGCAGCGGCGGGGCCTCGGAGGCGAGCTGCAGCGGCGGAGCCTCGGAGGCGAGCTGCAGCGGCGGAGCCTCGGAGGCGAGCTGCAGCGGCGGGGCCTCGGAGGCGAGCTGCAGCGGCGGAGCCTCGGAGGCGAGCTGCAGCGGCGGAGCCTCAAAAAACGCTGCAGACGACGGGACCGCAGAGGAATCTGCAGGCGGAGGCGACGCCGGGAATGCTGCAGGCTGAGGCGAAGCTGCAGGCGGGACTGCAGGCGGAGGCGGAGCTGCAGGTGGAACTGCAGGTGGAGGAGGCAGAGCTGCAGGGGGGACTGCAGACGGAGCTGCAGGTGGGACTGCAGGTGGAGGCGGAGCTGCAGGTGGAACTGCAGGCAGAGGCGGAGCTGCAGGCGGGACTGCAGGCGGAGGTGCGGGCAGGCTGAGCTGCGGAGAGCCGGGCAGCAGAAAGCCAGGCGGCGGAGAGCCGGGCGGCGGAGTGCCGGGCGGCGGAGAGCCGGGCGGCGGAGTGCCGGGCGGCGGAGAGCCGGGTGGCGGAGTGCCGGGTGGCGGAGAGCCGGGCGGCGGAGTGCCGGGTGGCGGAGAGCCGGGCGGCGGAGTGCCGGGTGGCGGAGAGCCGGGTGGCGGAGTGCCGGGTGGCGGAGAGCCGGGCGGCGGAGTGCCGGGTGGCGGAGAGCCGGGCGGCGGAGTGCCGGGTGGCGGAGAGCCGGGCGGCGGAGTGCCGGGTGGCGGAGAGCCGGGCGGCGGAGTGCCGGGCGGCGGAGAGCCGGGCGGCGGAGTGCCGGGTGGCGGAGAGCCGGGCGGCGGAGTGCCGGGTGGCGGAGTGCCGGGTGGCGGAGAGCCGGGCGGCGGAGTGCCGGGCGGCGGAGAGCCGGGCGGCGGAGTACCGGGCGGCGGAGAGCCGGGCGGCGGAGAGCCGGGCGGCGGAGTGCCGGGCGGCGGAGTGGAAGGCGGGAAAACAGAGGAGACTGGAGTGACTGCCTCCTGGGGGCCAGGAAACAAAGCACCACGGCTCTGCCATCTGAAGAAAGCCAAAAACTTGGCAAATACACAGTCACCCCTCCACTCTTTATGAAGGGACTCTAGGAAGTCGGAGTCTTCATAAAACACCTCCCTAGTTACACCAAAATCCTTCCAGGTAAAGGGTAAGCAGGGCTGTTGAACAGGCTGGGAAGGAGGGTGGATGCTGGGCAACATGTTGCTCTTGACGCCGGGCAGCGGGGTGCCGGGCAGGGGAGTGCTGGGCAGGCTGGGCGGCGGAGAGCTGGGCAGAGGTTCCTGGTGGTGTCGGCGGCCACGCCTTCTCCTAGCAGGCCCACGGTTCCCCCCCCTGTCAGGACAGGCGGGCTGGATGGGCTTGGTGGCTGGGAGACCCAGGGAGACACCCCCCCCCCTGTTGACACCACGGGGACCCCCCCGAGCCAGACGGGTGCCATAATAGGGGTTTTGCGCATGGAGTTGTTCTGAACAGACAGGACCTTCATCGCTGGAAAAACAGTGAAAATAATCCATATCCTTCTGCCGGTTAGCATCAGGGTCTTGAACATGACGTGGATCAGAAAATGATTCAATTTTTGCCTGTCCGTAAAAATAGGTAGGCAAGTCAACATATTGAACATTCTGCTGATCGGAAACAGGGTTGGTGGGCTGCAGGCTCACCACTCCAAGCCTTACAGACCGGGGTGCTGGCTGGGAAGCAATAGGCAATGAGCTGGTGTCTAAAAAGCCTTTAAGCCTCCCCTGCACTACATCCAGGTGGGGAACAAAATGGCTGACCCAGGGCCTCTCCTTGAACCACTGCTGCTGAATAGATATTTCCACATGGATCTGAGCACGCAGCTTAGGGGCAGAGACCATGAAACGATCAACCAAAATGTCAAAGTCCACCACCCTTTGGTGAAAAAGCCTTAACTCTGCTGGGTTCATTTTGGTCAGAACATTCTGTTACGGTGTGAGAATGTGTTGAACCCAAAATGCAGAGTCACGACTAACAAACAGCGGAGTAGTGTTCAAACACTAATTTATTAATTAAATGCAGAACAAAGGCAGGCTTACAAAAAGGCAGAGGGTAAGCAATCCCAAAAATGCACAACAAAAATAGGTACGAGCAATTACCAGGGGGATTCAAGGCAGGGTCCAGAGGAACCGAGACACAGGCAAGAGCTCCAGGGTAGACATCATAACAACAGTGTAGAAATGACAATGTTCTGACAGTTTGTGTTTGTGAGGAGTCCAGTTATATAGGGAGCAGGTAAAGGGCAAAGTGTTCACAGGTGGGCTGACGAGGCAGTTGGAGACAGGTGAGTGAAGGGACTGAGTGAGTGGAAAGGAAAAATGGGAGTGGCCAGGGCTGACATGGTCTGTGGAGAGACAGACCCTAACAATGTCTGTGTATTGCGGGGTATAAATGTGGCGGCAAACATTGAATATGAGCTGTTTTCTGTGAAATGGGGAGATGGCAGGCCTTCACGGGAGGCCCACCCGGTCCGCACAATTGTTGTGACCCTTAAAGATGGATTGCCACAATTTTTGTATTTTTCCAGTTTTTCATGTGTCTATGAGGTCACAGTACTTCATTAGACACCCTGGAGTTGTTTTCATGTGCAACGGTGTATTAACTTTGTATTTAGGGTTTCTTCCTGGAGGCTGAAACCTTGACAGTCAAACGGGCCAATGAAGTAAACTGTAATATAGTGACATCACACTATCAGCCCCAGTTCAGGTGGATCACCACCCATCACCACCCACCAGGCAAACCAGGCATACTTAATGAACTGGTGGGCGTGTCCACATAAAAGCATGATTTTAACAAATACTGTATACTTTTTGGAAAAAGTTCATCCCCCTTATATTGTGAAATATATATAAAAAAATGGTGGCACTCCATCTTTAACCTTTACTACAGCTAACTTATCTGGGAGGTTTGACAGCCTGTAACAAGTCTGTTATCAATGTTTTATGGGAGATCTGCTTGCGGTCTGCAGAAAACAAACCCTCTCAAAGCCCATATTTTTTGCGAAACAATGAACCACATTAAAAGCATATAGATCGAGTCAGTGTACACAGTTTAAAGTTTCTTTAGCATGTAATCTATACAAGCTCTCAACAGAGCTACTAATTCAGCAGCCTGTGCAGAGATAAATGGTAATGAATACGCTTCACAAGGACTGTGTCTGGCTGGCAGCCGGCACACGGCATACCCGCATAGATAAACTCCGTCTGCAGGCTTCGAGCAGGACCCGTCTACATAAACATGCTCTCCCAATTCAAATGGAACTGTAGACAAATCTATTCTGGCTGCTGTGGATGCATTCATCTCCTCTAGACAGTCACGGTCCCGGTGGGTTGAGTCCACTGTATGACTGGACTGTATAGCTGCGTTTCCACATCAACAGGAATGCTAAAATATGCATTGCTCAGGTCACATGTGGTGAAGTGGGTAGGGTCAGAAGGTATGACCGTCAGGATAGATGGGATGTCAGCTACATGTGATCCTAGTGGCACAATTAACTCATTGACCTTACGAAGGTCATGGCTGGGTAAACCTATATTCTCCCGAAGACTTTCGAATCAGGGTTAATGGGGGTGTTATTAAAAGGTGACGTAGTGGGAAATATAACACCTTGTTCAAGCAGAGAATCCATTATGGGTCGGAGCCCCTCCTCTTTCTGTATGGAAAGTGGATATTGCTTACATAAAACCCTCCTTTAACACTATTATATAGCCTGTATCTGCACCATGCGTGGCCCAAAAGGTGACAGGAATGTCCCTTAAATAATCTGGAATATGGAGCGCCTGAGTCTGAGTAGAATGCCCGCTCAGAGTCGTCTTAATGCAGGGGCTAACAGGGGAAGCAACAGGCCTTGAATAGCTTGCTCTCCCTTCCGTGGCTCCGCTATCTGCGGCCAGCATGAACACTGCTGGATAACAACAACATGTCTGGGAACACTAATAACTGATCTACAGTATATAGTATATACTGTAGATCAGTTATTAGTGTTCCCAGACAAGCCTGGCTCCGATGTGTATATACTATATACACATCGGAGCCAGGCTCACTGTCCTTCTCGGAGGAAAGAATACACAGTGGCGTCTGACTCAAAGGAGCTGTCAGCGAGGGGTTAATGGACCGTGATAAGAGTACATAACACTTTCAGATCGGCCTCTGAAAGAGTGACGTGAGACAGAGCCTGTGCGGGTCCTTTGGGCATGTGTGACAGCATCACATGGTTCAGTGTATCTGTATGTAGTGTCAATCTAGCTCTGATCCATAGCCTTCCTGCTTCGATTCTGCGAATTTATGCCCTGCAGTAAGGCTATGCGACTTTCCCTATTAAATCTCAAATCGAAAAAATCAGACCAGCCTCTCCTCTTTAGTGGAAATCTCACGGACGTTTGACCTACTCACCAATACAAACACGGGTTGTGTCATTAGAAAGCCTACTTTCCTTAGTGGACAGCACTCTGAGCCCCTCCCACCACACGTATAAACGGTACTTTTTGGCCAGAAAGGGATTTCTTTCCACCGGAGGAAAAATATTCTCTATGAGGCAGTTCTCTGGGCAATATCAGTAGAGGGCGCAGCGGAGTAACTAAAAATGTATTTTTTCCGGTGGAAACAAAATCCCCTTTTGGCCAAAAAGTACCCTTTATACGTGTGGTGGGGGGGGGGGGGGGGGTTCTCAGAGTGCGTCCACTATTAGAGCATTAGAGCTATGGATCAGAGCTAGTGTCAACCCTGTCTTTCCAAAAGAAAGTGTGCATCCCAGTTTAAAAAGCAGGTCCCTGCCTATTAAATTAAAGGGGCATGATGCGGGTATCACAACTAACTTATGTTGTAACTTCACTGATGGATCATTTGGGGGAACGGACATCCATTGGATGCGTTTTTGGACATTTGACAGGAGCCCCATCTATTCCCACAGAGTCTATAGATGCAGAAGATACAGGACCATTGTAATTAACTTCAGTGCCAAAGATGAGCGATCAGCAGCACCTGTGTCAACCAAAAATGAATATGAACACCATTATGTTCTGCTGATAATCAAACAACTCCAAACACATCATATAGGCCATCGTTTCTGAAGCACCACTTTAATTCTAACTGTAACATTGCGCGCACCGGGGCTCTGGTCTGTGGGCAGCCCCATTTATTTTGTTGAGACGGGCCGTTCCATTTCATGGGGAAGTTGTGGGGCCTGCCCGTCATTCGGACTACCCTGGGCGTAGCCCTGGTTAAAATGTATCGTTACACCCCTACTTTCTAGCCATCAGTTCCCTCTATAATAGCAGCATCTCTGCTGACTGGGCTGTGTTTTATGAAGGTACACACACTGTGACTGTAAAGATAAGACGATATAAAAAAAAGAGAGAAGTATGTTACAAAAGCTATATCAATTTCATAATCAGGTTTATGATGCACCATTACATTGTCATACTGAAACTCCTGTCAAAACCACAAGTGCAGATTTAGGCGAGATCAAGTGCCTTCTCAGCCACAGTCACACACACACACACACACACACACACACACACACACACACACACACACACACACACACACACACACACACACACACACACACACACACACACACACACACACACACACACACACACACACACACACACACACACACACACACACACACACACACACACACACACACACACACACACACACACACACACACACACACACACACACACACACACACACACACACACACACACACACACACACACACACACACACACACACACACACACACACACACACACACACACACACACACACACACACACACACACACACACACACACACACCAAAATAAAGAAATTGCTCGAGGGCCGGACTGTGTTTCAACACGCGGGCCATTTTTGGTGAGAGGGGTGAAGCTGAAAGTTGACCACAAGTGATACACTTTCACTGCTGATCGTAATAGTGAAATAGTGAAGAGAGAGAAGACGCATGCTTGCGTTTGCGGGCCCTCGATACGTGACAATGCACTCGCAGTGCATTGTGGGACTTGTAGTATTATGGTGGTCCGTGCAGTATACCAGAGGGCCAGTTCTAATACTAATTAAATATCATCCCGCGGGCCAAAGAATAATTCATTCACAGGCCTGATTTGGCCTTGAGTTTGACATATATGAGCATGGGGTCTGTGGCTATAGGTCAGCACTCTTCCAAAGACCAAGACGACAGCCAATGGAATATTTGATGTTATTATTTTTGGATTATATGTGACTGACCACTTATCTTAGTGTGGGGGCGTGAAGTGAAATGGAATGTTGTTGAAGGTTATGTTATTCATATTTTGTCATCTGTCATCATGTTTAATTATTTTATATCTACAATGGTATATACGTCTCCACAGTGAGGCTGGAAAATGTAGCCTATAGCAGCCTACTAGTCTACTGCCTGGTAGGTTCAATAGGCAGGACAATGTAGCCTATAGCAGCCTACTAGTCTACTGCCTGGTAGGTTCAATAGGCAGGACAATGTAGCCTATAGCAGCCTACTAGTCTACTGCCTGGTAGGTTCAATAGTAGGGATGCACCGAAAGGGAAATTCTTGGCCGAAACCGAATACCGAATATAGGAAACAGTTGGCCGAAAACCGAATACCGAATAGCCGAATACATCTTTGTTGTAAAGCTACCTGATTATGGCAAAAGACATGATTATGGATTTTTATAATCGATTCATCGGGCGATTATTTAAACGATGAATCAGATTATGGCACCTTTTTGCAATTACCTTTAAAAAAATGCTTCACGTTATTGTAGGCATGTTGTAACTAACAATAAAGACAATACAAATGAATACTCCTTCAAAATTAATATTTTACCCAGTTTTTTATACAATTTGATTTGCCATTCCTTGTACTTGTAATGATACTGTTAATTGTAATGTTGACCGTGTATAGCTGACTGTCTTTCTTTCCATTTCTATCTCTGGGACCCCAATTTATTTTTTATTTCTATTGTAAAATCAATGTAAATTTTGAGAGTCTATTTGGTTCCATTTTTGCACTCTGTTACAGAACCTTAGGGTCCACTTGGTTTACTTTCTAACTATCTAGCTCTAGCTGGAACTCCCACTATGAGAACCACTGTCCTACACACAGTCTGTGTGGGCACGCACACACGCGCGCGCGCGCACACACACACACACACACACACACACACACACACAATGGCACGCTAGCTGATGGGGGGGAAAACGTTCTTATTTAGCAGCCATATTAGCATGTTCTCTAGGCTCTAGTATCACATATTGCCAAAGTTAAACAGCACTGAACAACTGTTCATTGTTAAGCAAAACGTTCACGGACGTTCTGCTTCTGCTTCTGCTTTAGCCCTATGTCCACTTCAATGCGCTGCTGAGATTACAGTACACAGGTGGAACAAATTTGAGGAGCTAACGAGCTAGTGCTACACTGCTAGTGTTAGTCCGTCGTAGCCTACTAGCCTGCCTGCAAGCTCACAGATTCAGACATTGGGGAGCATTTTTGGTCATACGACAAAAGAATAGACAGTGGCGGTGCTCACAAATACCATGTTTTGGGACCTGTTTTGGGCATTTTGCAACCTGTTGATGAGCTCGCAGTTTTCGCGGAGCGCATCGCAGCCACAGAGACGCTCCGTGTGTGTGTGTGTGTGTGTGTGTGTGGGAGACTGAAGTTGGGGAGAGAGAGAGGGGTAGATGCAGAGCGCTCTGGTTACGTTCAAGACAATCGCGTGTTGTGTTTATAGCGACCCAGTGTTTTGACTATTCGGTGATATATTTTCGGCCTATTTGAGCCGAAACCGAATAGGCCGAAAATACATTTTTAGACATTTTCGGCCGAATATTTTCGGTGGCCGAATTTTCGGTGCATCCCTATTCAATAGGCAGGACAATGTAGCCTATAGCAGCCTACTAGTCTACTGCCTGGTAGGTTCAATAGGCAGGACAATGGCGACCAGAATAACTCGTTCTGAGCGTGACTTCTCCCTACGATGCAGTCTCTATTAAGAGTTCTCATCGGGCCCGAAAATTAAGGCCCGGCCCTAACTGGGCCCTAACTGATCAGGCCCGAGGCCTGGCCCAACCCGACTAATTAGAATAGATTTTAGGCATAGAAACGTTGGGTCGGGTTGAGTTTGTGCAGAATTTGAGAACTCTACACAGAGTAAAAGCGAAACGCCAGTCAGCACCATCTTCATAATAGATAAATTGTGAATACACAAACAGACTTATTTTATTATTATGAACATGGAGCCCGAGGCCTGGCCCTACTGATTAGCATATATTTTAGGCCGGGAGTAGCCCTACAACGCCGGGTCGGGTCGGGCCTGGTCAGGTTCGGGCAGAGTTTGAGAACTCTAGTCTCTATAGCTTGTAAAGCCGTTGGTTAGACATACTAACAGCCGGTTACAACTAACCCGTAACCGGTTACAACTTACTTACCCGTGGCTCCCGACGTGCGACGCGTGGCAGGTTAAAACTAACCCATGCCTCTGTAACCGGTGTAATCTGTCTCTCTCTGCGTTGTGTTGAATAGACATGCAGAGACGGACCCAGAACTGTCTTTGGAAACCTCGCTTTATTCTGACAAAGAATAACAACAGACACGTCTCCACGTTAGTTCTTAGTAGTGCAATTATGGCTCTCTAAACAGAGTGAAACAAACACTGTATGAATCAATTTGCAAGTACAATTCTTATTATGTAATGCAGAGAAGTCAACAAAGACACCCACCTCGTTCCAAGACGGAAGTACAGAAGGAAGAGGTGGAGGTGTGGCAGGACATTTATTTATACAGGGGGCAAAAGGGGAAGACTTAAAGGGGCTGTGACCTCTAATGCACTATATGTATTCCTAATATACACATGAACCATGGAGAATTAAGTCAGGCAGAAGCACTTATTTGTATCATATTTTGTGTAATTATATAATACCGTTAGGCGTTACACCTCCCAACATGCGTGGCACATTCAAACTAACCTGTGGCTTCCTGTGAGGTTAGGTTTAGGCAGAGTAATCTAGTAAGAGAGTGCAGGTGACACTAGATGGGTTTAGGGGTTTGGCCAATCAGAGGCCAATCAGAGGCAGCTGTTGGCTGTTGGCCCTCAAAGCAATCAGAATGGAAGAAAAAGGAACAGTCCACGTACTCCTTGCTTTTTCAAAGGGTGTTCTCTGTTCTGGTACAAGAAGAACACACAGCAATGGTATATCAACATTACTATAATTGTATATTTTGTATAACTGTAGCTTGTAACTTGAGTAGCTAAGCTAAAAATAAAAAAAGAAGGCCCACAAGTAGCTTTGCTACTTGACGAGGTACACACATATTAATGTAGCTCAGGCTATACCGCAATTACAGCAAAACTTAAATGAAGCTATGTAGCTCAGCTGCGTGTAGCTTAATCTGCCCAACACTTCACTTCAGCCCTATATAGGGTGACCAGATCCAAACTGTTGTGGGACTAGTGGGATGAACTAGTCCCACACAAGCGATACTGGAGTACCGGGTTAGCAACTTACTACTTGAGTTTCTATTAACCCATTCTGACCTGAGATCAGATTCATACGAGGTTTCCACTGGACACACACTGGTCTGATTAACCCATTCTGACCTGAGATCAGATTCTAAAAATGTCAGTCGCTCTTCGATTTTTCTAAAATAGCAGACCTACAAGCTCGTAGCGCGCCACTCGGTGGCGCGCTATGAGCTTGTAGATCTGCTATTTTTCAATAGCTAAAGCATAACATGATGCTAACACCAAAATGGGTGCCCGGTCAGAATGGGTTAAATGTCTTGATGTCATATTCCACCATAGGCCTATTCGGCTATCATTTATAAACTCCTCTGGTGTCTCACATTTTGTTTTAAAATCATGCTTTTTTATGTCTATGCTATTTTAACAGGCTTAAAAACACATCTTGCAGGAAGAGACAATGAGAGAGCTTGTCAACAGAAGGCCAACTATTAGGGGACTAACTATTAGGGCATTTGAACACTGATGCAATTGCCTGCCTGGCACAATGTGGGACAGGGTCTCAATCTGTGGGACGCCTGAAAAGTCTTGGAAATGAGGGACTGTCCCACGCAAAGAGGGACATCTGGTCACCCTAGCCATATATAACTCAGCACAAAAAGTTCTGAAACTTTATATCGTTTTTTTTATCGTCAAATTAGTCACCTTTACAACGAGGTAGGCTATAGCTTAATTGTATTAAAAGGATCAGGCATTCCTTGAATGAGCAACACAGTGTGGGTAGCAAGCACCTCCAAAAAAGTTGCCAAAATGGTAAATGGTTGGTATTCACCCTTGTTTTAGCGGATTGGACTCTTGACTCTCCCACAGTAATAATAAGAAAATACAACACATATTGGCCATTTGTACACTAGGTGTTAGGGAACTCAGTAGCGTGTGTGGAATTAAGATCCACACACAACCACAACAGCTTGGCACAACCTATAGCCACATTTGTCTTTGGGATGGCATCCCGTTCCACAGCCAGGATTGGTTGCAAGGCAGTGGTTCTGTCGGTCTCTTTAGCATGTATACAGCTTGCCTAAGCTGATCCCACATCAGTGCATCAATTGGGTTGAGGTCTCAGGTCTGGAGCACGGGCGGCGTTCGGTCCCATATTGATTCTGGAGATATGGGATCACGGTATCACCACCGCTTGCTCCAGAACGTCATCCCGATATCTCACTGCATTGACATCGCCTTCCATCATGTTCAAGTTCTGTCTTGCCTGTGAGAGAGAGATACTGCCCCATATATACAATCCCTTTCACACTTTCCAGTTCTGGTATCCAGAGTGCACTGAAGTGTATTCTTCAGAAATTACGTCAGTAAAGTGTGCTTTGTCACCTCTAACGCCCCCCCCCCCCCCCCTCCCTTCCTGTTCTCGGTGTTCTGTCTATAATAAAGCAGAAATGTCTGAATAAGCGAAAGAGAAGTGAAAATCCTGCCATCTGTCAGAACAGAACTGAAACAATGTCCTCCTCTACTCATTTGATCTCCTCTTTCATCCTTCCCGTGTCCCTTTCTTCTCTTCTCTCCTACATGTGACTGAGACTCCGTGCCGCGGTGAGCGAGTGTCTTCTACACATGACTGAGACTCCGTGCCGTGGTGAGCGAGTGTCTTCTACACATGACTGAGACTCCGTGCCGCGGTGAGCGAGCGTCCTACCTCCTCCCTCCACCGGGGAGCTTCCGGAGCAGAGACTCCCTGAAGGTGCGACACATCAGGAAGTAGACGACGGGGTCCAGGCACACGTTGAGCGCCGCCAGGAAGAGCGTGCCCTCCTTCAGCTGAAACAGCAGGAAGCGGCTGGCGGGGCTGAAGGTGCCGCCGCCGCCACCCCCGCCGGGCATCTGGCTGAGCGTGTACGGCACGCGGCAGGCGTGGTACGGCACGAAGCACACGGCGAACACGGCCAGGAGGCTGACGATGCTGCGGCCGGACTTGCGGCAGGCGTCGTCGACGACGACCCCGTCCCTTCGGACAACGCGGCGGCAGCGGGAGCGGTTATACACGCGGCGCGCGATGGAGGCGTAGCAGAAGCCCAGGAGCAGCAGGGTGGCCCAGAACAGCGCCACGCTGAACAGCGTGGACACGCGGTGCCACTGCACGCCCAGCGGCGTCTTGAGCCTCACGCAGTGCCGCGACGTCTCGCGGTCCGCCGGCTCACTGGTCAGCACCACGTTGGGCAGGACGCTCAGCAGCAGCAGGGACCAGGTGAGCAGCGACAGGAGCTTGGCCGCGCCCGCGCCCCGCAGCAGGCGACACAGCGAGGAGGAGGAGGAGGAGGAGGAGGCCGAGGCGGAGGAGTGTCGCACGATCTTGACGTAGCGCTCCAGGCCGATGAGGCCCATGAAGACGATGCCGGCGTACATGGAGGAGTAGAAGAGCACGGCCGTGTAGCGGCACGCCGCCGCGCGCAGGCGCCAGCTCTCGGCGCCCGCCGCGCCCAGCTCGCCGGCCGCCCGCAGGGGGAAGGTGGAGAGCATGAGGAGGTCGGCCACCACCATGTTCTTCAGGTACACCACCAGGCCCGAGTCGCCGGGCACGCGGAAGAAGACCCACGCGGCCGCGCCGTTCAGAGCCGCGCCCAGCACGCAGATCACCACGTAGAGGGCGGGCAGCACCTGGCGAGTGAACGCGCTGCTGAAGTCCGACTGGTTGGTCGGAGTCGGGAAGTGGGTGTTGTTTAGCCGATCCATGCCTGTGTTGGGAAGAGAGGACATTGAACACATTATGTGCTCTTTTTGTGTTGTTGCTCGTTTTCTGTACGGAGAAAGTCAACGTCGTACGATTAAGTCACACACGTCACCGCAGTGAAGTTTGTTCTCCGCATTTGATCCATCTCTTGGATCAAATTAGTTAAATTAGTTAGTTAATTAGTTAAATCATTAGTTGATTTGACCCCCAATCCAACCCTTGATGCTGAGGGTCCCATTTTTTGTCTTTGGTATTATGACCCGGGCCGGGGATCGAACCCCCGACCTCCCAGTTTCAGGGGCGGACACTCTAACCACGAGGCCACTGTCTGGTAGCCTGGCTAATAAGCCACACTCAAATCACACTGTCCGTTAAGAGTAAGAGTTTACATAATAGTACACATATAGTACATGAATACACCTTCCCTAATGATGATATCTGGTTTCAGTATTTATTTATGGTGTATTATTAAGGTTATTGTAGCGGTCAATTTATCTTGGGGGTTGGGAGGGGGCGGGGCGGGGGTCCCGAGACACTGCCAAAAGCATCTCCCTGTGGGGGGTCCCCGGCCAAAAACGTTGAGAACCCCTGCTGTACATTATCAAATGTTTCTAATGGCAACTAAAAAATACGGGGAAGCAGCTTTTTGCTTCTACGGGCCGTCGGCATGGAACAAGCTCCCACTGTACCTTCGTCAGGCAGCCTCTGTAGACATTTTTAAAGCTCAGCTCAAGACCCACTTCTACAACATTGCTTTTAATTGATTTTTTTTTGTTATTCATGTCCTCACTGCATTGCATTACTGCTTGTTTTTTAATGCCGTTGCCTGGCTTTTCTTTTATTCTCCATTGTTCTGTAAAGCACTTTGAGCTGCATTTCATGTCATGAAAGTTTTATTATTATCATCTATCATCGCACACTATCTTTACACCAGCATGCATGTACACGGATGTAAACACACGCATGCACAGGATTGGAGTCAACCGTGCGGTGTATGTCCTCTCTGCCCAATGTCTCCTGCTGCACTAAAACATCTCATAAACTTAAACATTGTCGATTGCACTCGTGCAAGCGTCAAAATGTTGGTGGGACCCGTTATAGCACAACAACTGTGCTATAATAAACATAACAATAAGATAGGCAACTAATATAATTATATTAATCTACTTTTGTATACATACGATAATTTATATAAGAATATATAAATAAAGTAACACTGAACTGGATGTGATCTTAAAAGGTATATTCAGTGATTTCACTTAATTCAAATATCACTTATTTTTTTTGTTTCGTTGTGATAATCCTCTCTACTATAGAGTGTGCTGACCATATAAGGAGTTCCTCCCTGTCCCCAGTTAACCCCTGGGGGTCAAAAAACCTTAGGTTTCATTTTTTACTCTCTATCCTGATTGGACGAAAGGCTTTGGGTCCCAGCCAAAAACTAAACCTAAGGTTTTTTGAGTGAAATTACTGAATATACCTTTAAAGGTGCATTACGTGATTTTTTTCCCCCTTTTTGTTGCCTGTCTCTCCAGCTCTTTAGCTCTTTATTTGAGAACACAAATAAGTGAGCCGACAGAACTGGAACTGAAATACCTCCAAATGTAAGCTGATAAAAGGGTTCTCTCTCTCTCATAAAATGTTGTTCTTCTGAGCTCCAAATGGAACTGTTGGAGACCAGACTGCGTAGAATAAACCCAGACATTCCAGGCTGTGATGTCTACAGCCTACTGTTGTTTACAAATTAATTACAAGCAGCATGAGATCATAAACACAGGTGTTTTTTTTAGGGGCGCAGCAAAGTGAGAGCAAACTCTATCTAACTATGAGTCCATTTAGATATATACACTTTAGCTTTTTATACTTGTGTAACTTTTGTGACTTTTAGCTTTAGTTGTTGTTTCATCACAATACAAAAAATATATATATATAATATTTATCTGGGCTTCGCGTGTCTGCATGACTACTGTATTGACTCCATAATTATGACTCATCTGAATTCTACACGCTAATGCATATTCATTTCTACAGTATATGACTCCAGTCTATAATTGCCGATGTCGGGTGGAAACCTTGTATGTCCAAAACCGTTGTTTTATATTATAAGAAAAAGATAGTGAAAATAGCGGACAACGTGTCACATTGTGACATGTTGCGAGCTTGTAGATCTGCTCATTTCACTATACTTTTGTGCAAACACTCTTGTAGAAATAGAATTATAGAAGAATATAGAAAGTAGAATATTATTCTTTTTAAGTTGAAATATGGAGATACGAGGTTGATCTGCCCCGACGCAATTATGTGTCCTCTGAGGTTCCCCGAAGAACTAATAGTATAACTTCCATCTAAAATCGATCAAATAAGTGATTTTTCTTTCATTGTATAAACGTATCGACGCAGTTGGCACGCTCGCGCAGACAAACACACATACTGTACACACACACAATCTGGAATTCTATGGGATTAGAAATGAAATAATGATGGTGTGTAGTGTACTGTACTCACCATGTGATGTGTCAGGTTGTCATCGCTCAAGGCTACTGGGTCGAGCTGCTGGACAAACAGACTGAAGGAGAAGGGAGGAGGAGTCTCTCCCTTTTCTCTCTCAGTAAAGAGAAGATGATTTTAAATGTGACCATAGTGTCGTGCAATCCCTCTCTAGGGGGATCTATAACTCTAGGGACTATAACTCTCGGCCGGGACTTCTCCTTTTTCTCAGCTCAATTCAATTGCCGTTTCTGAGAAACGCTTGAAACACATCAGGTTTCATTCTGATGTGTGGCCTATACTTATCTGCATGTGCTGACAACTTCATACACCATAGGGGTTGGGACCGTACCACACATAATAATAAATAATAATAATAATGGAAATCACTCAACCGTCCTGCGTACCACCTGTTTCTAAATGTCACATAATGCAGGAGGCAGCAAAATGTTACGTGTTATTGAAAACAAGCACTTCCAAACTCTGACACTTAGAAAAATAATCAAATGCAGGGCATTTCTTGACAGAAAGTAGCTCATACTCAGTGCTCAGTGGGATCTGTCTCCATCTTTCTCTCTCTCTCTCTCTCTCTGTCTCTCTCTCTCTATCTCTCTGCGTGAGTCTTCCTCCCAGCCCCTGACAGGAAGTGGATCTCAGCATGAGGAAAGGAGACGTTGTTTGATATGAAATCTCTCTCTCTCTCTCTCTCTCTCTCTCTCTCTCTCTCTCTCTCTATTAACTAAGTGGCTGTTGTGTAAACAACGGAAATGTCTTGTTTGAAGCTGTTGGTCTGAGAGAGGCAACAAGACAAATGACACACACACACACACACACACACACGCACACACACCCACTTAAAACGCCAATGTCTTTTGGCTCCGTCTCTCTTGTAATCTCTCTCTCTCTCTCTCTCTCTCTCTCTCTCTCTGACTGTAACTGTAAACGAACCGCCTCGATCACAAAGTGACTCGCCTCTATAGCTTCTGTCACATCTCTGCCTCTATAGCTTCTGTCACATCTCTGCCTCTATAGCTTCTGTCACATCTCTGCCTCTATAGCTTCTGTCACATCTCTGCAACAGCAACAACATTAAAACAGAATGTGATGAGGAGGGGTCACCTTAATGCAGGGCGTAACAAACACCTGTTCAAACAGAATGTGATGAGGGGGGGTCACCTTAATGCAGGGCATAACAAACACCTGTTCAAACAGAATGTGATGAGGGGGGGTCACCTTAATGCAGGCGTAACAACCACCTGCTCAAACAGAATGTGATGAGGAGGGGTCACCTTAATGCAGGCGTAACAACCACCTGCTCAAACAGAATGTGATGAGGAGGGGTCACCTTAATGCAGGGCGTAACAAACACCTGTTCAAACAGAATGTGATGAGGAGGGGTCACCTTAATGCAGGGCGTAACAAACACCTGTTCAAACAGAATGTGATGAGGAGGGGTCACCTTAATGCAGGGCGTAACAAACACCTGTTCAAACAGAATGTGATGAGGAGGGGTCACCTTAATGCAGGGCGTAACAACCACCTGCTCAAACAGAATGTGATGAGGAGGGGTCACCTTAATGCAGGCGTAACAACCACCTGCTCAAACAGAATGTGATGAGGAGGGGTCACCTTAATGCAGGGCGTAACAAACACCTGTTCAAACAGAATGTGATGAGGGGGGGTCACCTTAATGCAGGGCGTAACAAACACCTGTTCAAACAGAATGTGATGAGGAGGGGTCACCTTAATGCAGGCGTAAGAAACACCTGTTCAAACAGAATGTGATGAGGAGGGGTCACCTTAATGCAGGGCGTAACAAACACCTGTTCAAACCAGGGGGGCAGTCAGACGGATATTTTGTGAAGCCACTAAGGAAATGAAAGTTCATATAATGGCCTGTTGTGGCGCTCTCATTGGGCTCAAAAAAACCCATAGCCCCATAGAAGTCCATGTATTTTGGCCCAACTTCACCTAGACTGTATTACCTTAATAAACATGGTCATGAATACTTTTTGCTTCCAGTCACTAGTTTAAAGTCTCATTTCTAATGTCATAATATTCTTTTTGGAAAATTATGGTCCCATTTATTAGAAAAATGACCATAAAGTCGCGCATGTTCCGAGGGGCGTGGCTACCGTTACAGTCTATGAACGGGATCCCCCACCCACTCGAGTCAAAATAAAAACCAACGAAGAAGAAGGGGGAAGTCCCGCCTCGTTGTCTGGGCCAGCCAATGGCCAGCTGGGCCAAAACGGATCTAGAAAGATGGCGACTTCCATTGCAAGGACTGACAGGCTTCATTTTACGTTCACGTTAGACCCGCGGAACGCTTTGTCCATATTTTTTACAGTCTATGGTACAAACAGAATGTGATGAGGAGGGGTCACCTTAATGCAGGGCGTAACAAACACCTGTTCAAACAGAATGTGATGAGGAGGGGTCACCTTAATGCAGGGCGTAACAAACACCTGTTCAAACAGAATGTGATGAGGAGGGGTCACCTTAATGCAGGGCGTAACAAACACCTGTTCAAACAGAATGTGATGAGGAGGGGTCACCTTAATGCAGGCGTAACAAACACCTGTTCAAACCAGGGGGGCAGTCAGACAGATATTTTGTGAAGCCACTAAGGAAATGAAAGTTCATATAATGGCCTGTTGTGGCGCTGTCACTGGACCCAGAAAAACCCATAGCCCCATAGAAGTCCATGTATTTGGGCCCAACTTCACCTAGACTGTATTACCTTAATAAACATGGTCATGAATACTTTCTGCTTCCAGTCACTAGTTTAAAGTCTCATTTCTAATGTCATAATATTCTTTTTGGAAAATGATGGTCCCATTAATTAAAAAAAATAGTGTGGCTACCGTTACAGTCTATCATCGGGATTCCCCTCCCACTCGAGTCAAAATAAAAACCAACGGAGAAGAAGGGGGGGGGGAAGTCCCGCCTCGTTGTCTGGGCCAGCCAATGGCCAGCTGGGCCCAAACGGATCTAGAAAGATGGCGACTTCCATTGCAAGGACTGACATGCTTCATTTTACGGTCGTTCATGTTAGACCCGCGGAACGCTTTGTCCATATTTTTTACAGTCTATGGTTCAAACAGAACTGTTCTATAAAAGACCCACAACGGGACTATAATATATTCTGGTCTCACACGGCCACGGGAGACAGGAAGCGGAGGACGAGACGTGACGTATACAAGAGACAGACAGAGACAGACAGACAGACAGACAGACTATAGATAGATGGATAGAAAGACAGGAGACACATTTGCCAGATAAACAAACAAAAGCACACGCACACACACACACACACGCACGCACGCACGCACGCACACACACACACACACACACACACACACACACACACACACACACACACACACACACACACACACACACACACACACACACACACACACACACACACACACACACACACACACACACACACACACACACACACACACACACACACACACTACACTGTGTGTGTGAAAACATTTTATTCATGGACAGAATCAAGATTCAAACAATGGATATAATCATCATAAATAGGCCTACATGAAGAAGACAAAAGCAGACCTGAGAACAGCTGTACTGTATGTAGGCCTACAGACCAGTGTGTTTAAAGTGCCTGCGTGCTTTCCTGAAGGAATTAGATAAATTAACAAGTAACAACGTTACGTAATCTTCCAGTGCTGGTTATAGCCGTACATGGCGGGAAATTCCCGGGAATGTCGTTCAGATTCATGATGGACTGACCTGCATCACAACACACACACACACACACACACACACACACACACACACACACACACACACACACACACACACACACACAAAGACATTACTTTGGGTACGTAACACATTTTAGGACATAAACGCATCTCTAAAAATGTATATATACACGCCTGGTGCCGTGGCTCAGCGGTCCAGGCACCATGCCTGCTAATCCAGTCTGGCAGTGTGCCGCGGGTTCGACTCCCGATCCCGACGGCCTTTACTGCATGTATCCCCCCCCCCCCCCCATCTCTCTCCCCATTTCCTGTCAGCCTACCGTCTGTCCCTCCGTAAAAATAGAAAATAAAGGCGAACGCCACAACAACAAAAAAAACGTATATACACTATGAAGTACTTCTGAAGTTGTGAGGACAGGAATACCGTCGGTCCTCACAGTGTCAATTTCTCACGTTCTGCTATACTTGTGAGGACAGGAATACCGTCAGTCCTCACAGTGGCTACGTTTACATGAAGGGTGATCATTCCGAATAAATACTTCCGAATAAAATACATCCGATGTAATGTTTTTTGCCGCGAGTTTACATGGGAAATGGTCATTCCGAATGAGTGTTTATATGGAGAAGTGATAGAAGACATGATACATGTTAATTCACGTGAAACTACGCCATCTGTTGGACACATAAAATATAGGCAGTTCATTCATCGTGACTGTCTCAACAATACAAACATATTACAGACGAAAGACGATACTTTGAAATCCCATCATTTCATTCCGCAGTAGCTTTGAGGCTGCTGGTTGGATAGGGGCGGCGCGGGCATATATGTTTAGTGTTTACCGTCTTTTTTTCCCCACCCGCTGCGGCTCCGCTTCTCCGCTGGGAAGGTGACCATCTCGTTTTTATTTGTAGGCCTACTACTATACTTTGTATCTACAGCACGGCCAGGGCACGCAACGCAACACTGATGATTATTATTGTATCGGGTCGCTCGTTATTTTTGAGAGAGAGAGAGA